>NW_017674493.1:1811-94463 GCF_001879085.1 Nicotiana attenuata
CAAGGTAATCAGAACTGGGGTCAGCAGACTCAGCAGCAGTACAGGCCACCGCAGCCACAGTATAACGCCGGAAACATGGGAGGCATGAGACCCCCCAACAACATGGCACCGTATCCTAGACCACAGGGGTACAACAATCAGCAGCAAAGGTATCACCCACCTCAGCAACAACAGGGCGGAAGACAGGAAGACGGGTTTGCAAGACTTGAAGCAATGATGCAGCAGGTTATTGGGTCCAATGCTAAGATAAATGAAAGGGTGGATGCACATGATGCAGCTATCAAAAATATTGAGGTACAAGTGGGCCAGATTTCAATGTCACTTAACAATCGACCTCAAGGGACACTACCTGCAGATACCCAAATCAATCCAAAAGATCAGGGCCCAAAGCAGCTGATGGCGGTGAGTCTTCAGAACGGTAGGGATCTAGATGTTGAGCAAGAGAGAGCTCGAGAGAACATACAGGCTGAGACACTCATTCCAGTGCCCATTGAGCTGGATGAGTCTACGGGATTGACAGAGGTAACAGTCCAGCCCGCTCCTGAAGAAAAGAATATGCAGCAAGAGATTGAGACAGTAGCTGAAGCCAATAGTTGAGGCAGTAGCTGAGAAAGAGAAATCTCAAGTGATTGGGAAGAAAAGACCTCCTGCACCATTTCCGCAAAGGTTGGCAAAACATCAAAAGGAGGAGCAGTATAAAAAGTTCCTAGAGATGCTCAAACAAATCCAGATAAATATTCCACTGATAGAAGCTCTAAAGGAGATGCCAGGATACGCTAAAATGATGAAGGACTTGATGTCTCAGAAGTTTGACTTTCAAGACTTGTCCACTGTGACACTTACTCAGACATGCAGTGCAGTGGTATCCAGACCTGTTGCTGAAAAGCTATCTGATCCAGGTAGTTTTACAATCCCATGCACTATTGGGAACTATGCCTTTGCTAAGGCACTTTGTGATTTAGGGGCCAACATTAATCTCATGCCCCTGGTTATTTATAAGAGGCTAGGCATTGGGAGAGCTAGACCTACCTCTATGTTGTTGCAGCTGGCCGACAGGACTGTTAAACGTCCATTTGGGATCCTTGATGATGTGCTTATTCAGGTGGGGAAATTCGTGTTCCCTGCAGATTTTGTAATCTTGGATTGCAAAGTGGATGAAGAAATTCCTATAATTTTAGGACGACCTTTCTTGGCCACGGGGAGAGCTTTGATTGATTGCGAGACTGGGGAGCTTAAGATGAGGCTCAATGATGAAGAAATTATATTCAATGTGCAGAAATCGATGAGGCGACCAAGTGAGTTCGCAAATTGTTCTCTTATTGATGCAGTGGATGTAATTATAGAGTCTGATGATGCGGCATTGACGGTTGAGGATCCCCTTACTGCATGCTTGACAAATTTGGACGAAGTGAATGGTGAGGATTTGGCGGAATGGGTGTTGGCACTGGAAGGTAAAGGGTTCTGGGAGAGAAATCTGGAGTTTGAGCCCTTACACTTAGAAAAGAGAGAGACCCCTCCAGCTAAGCCATCCATCGAGGAACCACCTAAGCTGGAACTAAAGCCATTGCCAACCCACCTCAGGTATGAATTTCTGGGTCCTGACTCCACATTACCTGTTATTATCTCATCGGGTTTGTTAGATGTGCAGGTTCAACAGCTTCTACAGGTACTAAGGGAGTGCAAAACTGCCATTGGGTGGACCATGGCAAATATCAAGGGGATCAGCCCCGCCTACTGTACGCACAAGATTTTGCTGGAAGAGGGGCACAAACCTTCCAGGGAACATCAGAGAAGGCTGAACCCGAATATGAAGGAAGTGGTGAAGAAGGAAGTGATAAAGTGGTTGGATGCGGGAATCATTTTCCCAATCTCTAACAGTAGTTGGGTTAGCCCAGTTCAATGTGTGCCTAAAAAGGGTGGCATGACGGTGGTAAAGAACGACAACAATGAACTTATCTCAACAAGAACCGTCACGGGCTGGAGAATCTGCATGGATTATAGAAAGTTGAATCTAGCCACCAGGAAAGACCACTTCCCACTTCCCTTCATTGATCAAATGCTGGATCGATTGGCAGGGAGGTCACACTTTTGCTTCTTGGATGGGTACTCAGGGTACAATCAAATCTCCATTGCCCCTGAGGATAGAGAAAAGACCTCCTTCACATGCCCGTACGGAATCTATGCCTTCAGGAGGATGCCCTTTGGCCTATGCAATGCGCCCGCCACATTCCAACGGTGCATGATGGCCATATTCACTGACATGGTAGAAGATATAATGGAGGTGTTCATGGATGACTTTTCAGTGGTGGGGAACTCATTTGAGGATTGCCTAGTGAATCTGACGCGTGTGCTGAAACGGTGCATCGAGACTAACTTGGTTCTGAATTGGGAAAAATGCCATTTCATGGTACAAGAAGGCATAGTCTTGGGACACCGAGTGTCAAGCAAAGGAATAGAGGTTGATAGAGCAAAGGTTGATGTCATAGCAAAGCTGCCGCCACCAACGTCAGTCAAAGCCATAAGAAGCTTTCTTGGACATGCCGGATTCTACCGGAGGTTCATTAAGGACTTCTCCAAAATCGCCAACCCTCTCTGTAAGTTGTTAGAGAAAGATCACCCTTTTGTATTTTCTTATGCTTGCAGGGTAGCTTTTGAGGAGTTGAAGCAAAGGCTGGTCACAGCACCAATAATCGTTGCCCCCGACTGGGAGCAACTGTTCGAATTAATGTATGATGCTAGTGACTACGCGGTGGGGGCAGTGCTGGGCCAACGGAAGGACAAATTGATGCACCCAATCTACTATGCTAGTAGGACGCTGAGTGGAGCCCAGTTGAACTACACAGTGACAGAAAAGGAGATGCTAGCTGTGGTATTTGCTTTTGACAAGTTTCGGTCGTATCTGATAGGATCCAAGGTAATCGTATACTCTGACCATGCAGCTCTTAGATACTTAATATAAAAGAAGGACTCTAAGCCACGCTTGATTCGTTGGGTGTTGCTACTGCAAGAGTTCGATCTTGAAATTCGTGACAAATCATGTCGTTGATCACCTATCACGACTTGAAGGAGCTGAAAATGTAGTAGAAGTGGAGGAAATTCTGGAAACTTTTCCAGATGAGCAGCTGCTCGTTACCACTCATCAGGAAGCGCCTTGGTATGCAGACTATGCTAATTACCTGGCCAGTGGTATTGTTCCTCACGACCTGTCATCGGTCCAGAGGAAGAGATTCTTTCGTGAAAGCCAATGGTATTACTGGGATGATCCCTACTTGTTTAAAATATGCCTTGATAACATGATCCGGAGATGCGTCCCCGAGATCGAACAATCTTCTGTCTTGCAGGCTTGTCACGCTTCGGCGTATGGCGGTCACTTCGGAGGAATCAGGACGGCAGCTAAGGTGCTAGAGGCCGGTTTTTTCTGGCCAACGGTGTTCAAGGATGCTCACTTATGGGTCAAGGGCTGTAATGAATGTCAATGCACCGGGAACATTTCCCGGCGTCACGAGATGCCCATGAACCCAGTTCAAGAAGTGGAAGTGTTTGATGTTTGGGGGATAGATTTCATGGGTCCCTTCGTCAGCTCCTATGGCAATATATACATTCTTGTTGCTGTAGATTACGTGTCCAAGTGGGTGGAAGCTGCTGCATTACCCACCAATGATGCTAAGGTGGTAGTCGGGTTTCTAAAGAAGAACATATTCACCCGCTTTGGGACACCGCGTGCAATTATCAGCGACGGAGGCACTCATTTCTGCAACCGGGCCTTCGAGAAGTTGTTGGCTAAATATGATGTGCGCCACAAGGTGGCTACTCCGTACCACCCACAGACCAGTGGACAGGTTGAGGTGTCCAACAGAGAGATCAAGAGCGTACTGACAAAAACTGTAAATGCTACAAGAACTGACTGGTCAAGGAAGCTAGACGATGCACTATGGGCCTACAGGACAGCTTTCAAGACACCAATTGGTATGTCACCATATAAGTTGGTGTTTGGGAAGGCCTGTCACCTACCTGTAGAACTTGAACATAAAGCGTGGTGGGCACTGAAACAGCTGAATTTAGACTTGGAAGCTGCGGGCACGTCGAGAGTCACGGAATTACATGAGCTAGAGGAGTTCCGGTATCTTGCTTTTGAGAGCACAAGGCTATATAAAGAGAGAATGAAGAGGCTTCACGATCAGAACATCATTGAACGAAATTTCAAACCTGGGGACAGGGTATTGCTTTATAACTCAAGACTGCGGTTATTCCCGGGTAAGCTAAAGTCAAGGTGGTCTGGACCATTTCGCGTGGTTGAAGTGTTTCCATCCGGAGCTGTGGAAGTTGCTACTGAAGATGACTCTCGTACATTTAAAGTCAATGGTCAGCGGTTGAAATTGTATATGGGCATGAACGAGCCTAAGAAGATGACAGAGCTGCATTTGAATGAACCCCAGAGGTCGAGCGAACCTTAATTTTGCTCACATGAGTCGTGCCGCGACGTTAAATCAGGCGCTACGTGGGAGGCAACCCATGACATTGTTGTAATTGTAACCTTTGTAACCTAACAAAAAAAAAAAAAACTGGGCGTTAGAATCAGAGAGGGGCCTCGACCGCGGTTCTACCGCGACCGCGGTGAAACCGCGGTCAAAAGGCCTCGCGGAATCTCACTGCCGCGGTTCTACCGCGACCGCGGCAGAACCGCGGCAGAGACAGACGCGGCCAGGTAAGTACTTTTTTTTTATTTTATTTTTTTTGTTTTTTTCTTTTTCTTTCCTTTTTACACCCTCACAAAAACCCCCCCTTCCTATTTCCCCTCTATTATTTCCGCCCCAACCCCCATCCCCTTCCTTTTTTTCTCTCTTTCTTGACCAAATTTCTTCTTCTTCTTCTTCCCCAAACCTCCATTATCAACCCCCTTCTTCCCCAAACCTCCATTCCCACACCTGCCCTCTTTCCCCTCTCAACTCAAGTAAGTTATTCTTCTCTCTCTCTATTTCTTTCTCTTTTAAGTAGTGTAATTTGTTAAATTATTATTTTTGCTTAAACCCTAGTAGGAGTAGTGTAGTAGTTTGAATTTGTTTGCTTTCTTTTATGTTTGCAATTGTTGTAATTGTTATAGTTGATGTTTATGAGGTTGTTTGGTGCCAAATTAATTGGGTCTCCATTATTACATAATTGTAAAATTGTTTTGGTGGGTTGGAGGCCTAAACTAGATTTTTGTGGTGTAGTATGGTACTGGGTCCTGTGTTTGGGGTGTTTAAGCCAACCTAGGTTTGGGATGTCGTAGTTGATGGTTGTTGATGTGTGGTTGATTGTTGTAGGGCGGTATTTGTTGTATGGTGGTATTTGTTGTAGGGTGGTATTTGTTGTATGGTGGTGTTGTATGTCATGGGTAACATTGAAAGGAATAAGTGTGGGGTGTATTATGCCGGAAGTGGTAAGAAAATTATGGAGCTATTTTGGGGGTTGTTATGAGTGAAGTAAGTGGATATATTTGGTGTCATTGGGTGGTGAAGTCTGAGTAACCATCTTATTGGCACTAGCTAGGGCATATGTTGATGGTTTGTTTGATTATTTGCAGGTCCAATGGCTCCCAAAAGGCACAGGCGCTCTGGAGGCACATCCCAACGACCTGCGTATGATGAGTCCAGATTCCAATCGGAACTGGCAGAGGACGACTTCAACGCCAAGGCTACCAAAACTTTTATCCATGAAATCCCGATTGATCGGGCAGCCCTCCGAGCCGAAAAAGTGGAGATGTATAAAGAGATACGGAGGCGGGAAATGGAGTTCCTATTTGCTGACCCTGCACCAGTTAACAAGATGCTGGTTCGTGAATTTTATGCCAACTGCCCTTTGAATTTGGGTAGGGAGGTGATTGTTCGGGGTATGGTGGTCAGTGCTCAAATTCAAATAATTCGCCGGGTGTTGCGGCTGCCTCCGTTCACCAGTGACGTCGACTATTACCATCACAGGCCCGGGGTGACATGGGAGGTCATGACGGATGTACTTTGCACAGGGGGCAGCCCATATGGATACGTGACCAAATAACCCTCAACTCTAACTCCTTCACTCACCTGGCCAAGTGTTGGTTGACTGTTATCTGTAGCAGGTTCCTGCCTTCTAGCAATACCACGGACGTGAACTTCAATAGGGCACTGTTGACTTGGTGCTTTGTGACAGGGAAGGATTTTGATGCGGCACGGGTAATTGGAGATGAAATGGTCTTACGGGGCCCGCTGTTGACAAAGGGATTCTATTTCCCTTCCTTGGTGCCACATTGTGCTTGATGAGAAACACCTCTACTAACCCTGCTGATGGCGATTTGCCTCCCAGAGCAGCTTTCAAAGCTTCTAGCATCAGAGTGGGCAGGGGCACCCGCACAACAATTGAGATTGATGATGAGGAGGATGATCCGGTCCCCGTTGCACCGTCCAGGAGGTTTGTTGACATTGTCGGGCCCTCTCGGCGCCCCCATTCTGGAGCAGACCTGTCACGCTCACAGTCCTCCCGGCCTATGCTGCGCTCCTTGGAGGAAGAGGTCGCGGATCTCCGCACCTCAGTGGATGGTCTACACACGCGGATGGACGCCATGTCACAGAGGCAGGCTAGATCTGAGAGCCGGTTTATGGCTTGGTGCGCATTGGGGAGGGCATGCCATGTAGACCCCAGCATCGTCTCCGACTTGGATTGAGTCTCAGGGAAGTCTTCTCACCCTTCTGCTCTTTACTTTATTAATATGACATGGGGACATGCCATGATTTTAAGTGTGGGGTGGGAGACTTGCTCTAACTGTGTAATGTAATGTATATAGATGTTGTGTGCTGTAGTATTAGATGTGTGTATATATGTGAGTGTGTTATATTAGGAATAGCTGACTTGGCCCAATGACGGACACTTGTTGACGGGTCTCTTGAGGGTGAAAGTCAGATATAAAAATAAACAACACAAAAACTTGTAGAGGACTCTTCCTGATGACGGATTATATGGACAGTACTCTTGAGGGAAGTAGTCCATGTAGAATTTTTTTTTATTTTCTGCTTTTAGGTAGTGTAGTACCTCCCCCTTGGTTTTTTTTTTGACCACGGTTCTTTTCCAAGGGTTTTTCTTGAACCGGGTTAGGTAGATTTTTTCTTTTGTAGTGTTAGGATTAGATGGGTGAAGGTCAGAATGTAACCCCAAATGTGCACACTTGCAAAGAAAAGAACTTGAGAGTGGACGTCTAAGCTTGTTTGTGGACTCATAATATATTTAATTTTGCACATCTTGTCTGGCTTGAACACTCGTATGACTGTGTTGATGAACTGATTCGGAATGAGTTACATGCTAAGTGTGTGTGAGTTGTTACTTGCATCCTATGCTTGCATATGATACCTAGAACTTGCCCTGTGTGTTTGCAAAGCGAAATAGAAGTCGTTTAATTTTAGAGATTATTGGGGCATTTCTTTGTGCAACCCTTTATACTTGAGAATCCACCTGTGCATATTACCATAGTTAACCCCTTTGAGCCTGAAGCCTGTTCTTTGATAACCCTATAATAATCTAAATCGTTGTGTTTGAATAAGCTCATTGTTTGAACCCTTACCTCCTAGAAGCACTTAATGACTAAAGAATATACAGAAGTCAAAGTGTGGGGTGGGAGAGACCTAGAAAAAAAAAAAGGGAATCAAGAATGAAGGTTCTGGTTGGTGAACTGGCAGTGTACAATAAATCTGAAAAAAAAAAGAAAAGAAAAAAAAGAAGAAGCCAGTTGTACCTAACGAAAAGTGGGGGTCACAAGTTAAACAAAATGTGAAATAATGATTGGGTTGAGCATGAAGGTGAAACAAAAGGAATTTGTATTAAAAGTGCTTAGGGAGGTTAGTCACTATATCCAAATATATCCTACCTGTCCCTTAGCCTACATTACAACCTATAAAGACCTCTTGATCTTTGACTGAATGGCTCAATTAGTGGAGTATTACACTAGGGGCAAGCTTATGGTATGTCTATGTGGCATGTCAATGCTCTTTGCTGAGAGTGAGTGAATTCTTTATATATATGGTTCACTGGTTTTTGAATTTTATGTGTGTGGAACTTCTCTCAAATTTTGTTTATGTGAGGGCATGTGACTCAGAAAGAAAAAGTGAGTCTTCACTTTTGTTAGAGTAATTAGAGTTGGCACAAGTGTGTCTGGGCATGAGAGTCTGCATCTAAGATATGATTGTGCACCGCTTAGGTCAATCTTTGATAATAGCAGGTGTGACATAAATTGGGGCAATGCATTGAGCAGTTAGGCCTAGAAGTGTGGTTTAGTTGCTCGAGGACGAGCAAAGATTTAAGTGTGGGGTGTTGATAATAGGTCAATTTGACTATAATCACACCGTAAATAATCACCTTCTTGTGTAGTTTTAATGCTAAAAGTGATGACAAAATGCTCTTATTAGTGCTTTTCATGATTTGTAGGTGATATATGTATAAGGAAGGCTAAGGAGCAGTTTTGGAGTTAAAAGTGATGAAAAAGAGGCCAACTGTGAAATTTCCCAAGTGAACCAGGCAAAACAGGCCGAAGAATTCAGAATACTGGATCCACCGCGGTTCCACCGCGACCACGGCAGAACCGCGGTGGGAAGCAGCTGCAGAAGTTGTGAGAATCCGCGAGGGTGTTTGGCCGCGGTTCTACCGCGACCGCGGCAGGCGCAGAAACTTCCGAGACCAAAGTGTCAATTACGGGATTTTTAGACCTAAACCCTATTTAAAACATTAGACTTCGCCCAAGAGAGGCATGTATTGATTTTTAAGGTTTCTTAGCAAAGAAAACCATTGTGAGAGAATACTCTAAACATCTTTCTTCTTTTCTTTTGATTTTTATGATGAATTCAATCTTAATTTATTTTCCCATAGCCATGAGTAGCTAAATTCCTTGTCTAAGGTGTTGATGGAACCTATTGGGTGATGAACTTCTTGTTTATGTGAATACAAATTGCTAGTTTAATCTCTAGTTGTTCAACTTCGTGTTCGTTGTAGTTAATTGACAGGATCCTCAATTAGCTGTGCCTATTTAGTGTGCATAACTTGGAAAAGAGTGCATATTTAGGGTATTGTTGAACAACACCAATCCTAGATTATTAGAGGAATCTATAATTGTGGGTTTAAAGGCGGGATTAGGGATAACGAAGCTTTGGGTGTAATCTAAAGTGAATTATGCTAAATAAAGTAAGCTAGTGTATCTCGGGTGAGTGCAATAGTAGATTACTGTGATTACTCGGGAGAGATTTGCGGTAAGATTAGTGTTCATGATTGATAGAGATGTGTGGGTAAATTTGTATGAGCATAAACAGAAGGGAATCCATCAATAGGGGAAATCATTGCCTTAGCTTTTCCTCATAATTGTTTACAACCTTATTAATTTAGTTACAGCCATTTAGTTACTTGCAAGCTAGTTGTTAAAGAACACTCAACTGAGAATTTGAATATTTGGGAAGCTGGTTCTGAAGAATTAGTGGGTCTGAAGGTAGTGGTTGATAGGTTAACTCTCTGTGGATTCGACCCTGGGCGTAATACTCGGGTTATATTTGCAACGTCCGCAGAGTCCTTTTTATAAGGCATAGTTGGGCGTGATCACTCATTAATCAGTGGCAACAACCCAAGTAATACACAAATCTTTTTATCAGTGATCTTTTATATCAGCTTGGCCGTGACTACAACAAGCCGGATGTAACATGCAAACTAAGAATTCTGGCGGTGAAGGATGAAACAGAATAAAGGTCGATGGATGAGTTAGAGCCGTCAGACTCTTTTTTGATAAGTTGGCAAGATCTTAAGCAACTATTGAAGATTACCGGAGCTAAAGCTACTGGAGCAGATCCCTACCCGGGATATGGAAGCACATTGAATGAGATTTGACACCAAGTGATTGGCTCTTTCCTTATGCGAGACATGAACCATAGCTATAGGTTGGACTTCATTCTTTTCACGCTTTTTCAAGTTGGAGGAGATGACAGAATGTACTCCTAGCTTGTCCCGAAAATGCCGAAATGGGAGCTTTGACAAAGGCTTGGTGAAGACGATCTGGTGAGAAGAGGGAATATATCGAGCCGTTAGTGCTCAAATAGCCACCTTTTCACGGACAAAGTGGTAGTCAATCTCTATGATCATGTACAATGCGCTTTTGTTATCACAAAAGAGTTGTGGTGGTTCATCTAATTTGATTCCAGCATCTCTAAGTAAGAAGGTAATCCATATTAGTTCAGCCGTTGTACTAGCCATTGACCTATATCATGCTTCAGAACTTGATCTCGAAACCGTTGGTTGGTTCTTTGATGACTAAGAGATACAGTTAGCTCCCAGATATACACAGTAATCAGTAATGCTTCTTCTAGTGTCTGGACATCCAGCCCAATCCGCGTCACAAAATTCGTATAGCTTTAGTGGACTCTGGGCAAGAAATTTAATTCCATAGTGCATTGTTCCTGTGAGATAGCTAAGTATTTTTTTTACTGCTTTCATGTCTCCCTCTGTTGGCTCTTGGAGTTTTTGACATACCTTATTGACTGCCTGTACGATGTCAGGTCGTGTATAAGTTAGATATTGAAGTGCACCTAGTAGACTTCGGTATTCCTTAGCCTCGACTAATTTTGAGTCTTCTGGTGTTGGTTGTGATTTCAATGCCATTGGTGTATAGTCTGCACACATAATCAGGGAGTTTTGGATTCTCGAATCCCGGTGGTTGTTCCATGTATACTGTTTCTTTTAAAAAAATACCACGGAAGAAGGCATTTTTGACGTCCAGTTGCCTTAGTTTCCAGCTTGACGAGACCGTAATAGCTAGAACAAATATTATGATAGTAGCTCTTACAACTGAATTGTAAGTTTCTTCATAATCTATGCCTTCCACTTGTGCGTACCCTTGTGCAACCAGGCGGGCTTTGTATTGTTCTATTGAGCCATTTTCCACGAATTTGACTCGAAAAATCCATTTTGAACCAACTATATTAGTGTTTGTAATGCTGGTGGTGGTGATGAATGTGATATGATGCAATTTGCCGTGTTGTTGATCCTTTTTGTCTCGAATCTCTTTCTTTCTCCATGCATCTGAATCGGGAAATGTTGTGACTTCTAGATTTTCCTGTATATACATTTCTTTGTTATTAAGGAAAAACATTTTCATCAAAAACAACATGTCGAGAAATCCAAACCTTATTAATCAAGGCATTTATAACCTTTGTGAATAGGACTCTATCCAAGGAAAACACAAGGATACGTTTTCTTTGCAAACTTATTTTTTCCATAATCTCTTAAATAAGGAAAACACCTACATTCAAAAACTTTCAGACTCCCATAGTCAGAGTGGCGATTAAATAATTTAAAGAAAGGAGTTTCCATTTTTAACGCTGTGGAGGGCATGCGATTTATCAAAAACCATGCTGTTAGAAAAGCATCAACCCAATATTTCGGAGGGGGATTTACCTGGAATAGTAAGGTGAGGCTTGTTTCAACAATATGACGATGTTTTCTTTCAGCCACACCGTTTTGTTCCAGAGTATATGGACAAGAAAATTGATGATGGATGCGACATTGAGATAAATGATTGTCAAACTCAGTTGATGTGAATTCACCTCCACCATCACTTTGAAAAGCTTTTATTTTTCGTTCAAACTGATTTTCAACTTGTCTTTGGAATTTAAGAAAATTTTCATAGAAATCAGATTTCTTGTTTAGAGGAAAAAGCCACGCGTAACGAGTATAATCATCAATAATAATTGCATAATATTTAAATTGTTGGCACGATAGAATTGGAGTAGGACCCCACAAATCACAATGCAGTTTATTTAGCGAAAATCTTAAAATATTATTTGATGAAGAAAAATGAATTCTGCAAACGGTTTACATATATCCTCCGTCCACCTATCAGTCCAAAAACACACACCACGTCCATCTATCGGTCCAAAATACACACCACGTTGTTTTTATTAATAAAACTACCCCTACGTTTATTGGCAACAAATGTGAGCCTTTAAATTAATGTGTTGGTGTATTTTTATTGGGCCACATGGCTATTTCGTCCAGAAACCAAACATGGGTATAATATTCGTCCATTAATCTAATCCGATCCTATTTATTTGACCGCCTTATAATTTTACTTTTTTTTTAAATCTTTTTCTTTCCTCCTTATCACCTAACACACCCACTTCAACCCACCTAACCCTTACCCTCCCCTTCTTTCTTCTTCTCCCAACCTTGAAAATCAACACTATTGCAGCTTCCTTTAATCCACTTTCCTTTTTTATTATTTTCAGCTTATTTTTTTTATTTTCACTTCACAAACCACTACCCCACCGCCGCCACCGCCGTAACACTCTCTTTCCAGCTCACTATATATTAGTAGTTTAGCTACTGATCGTTAAATTTCAATGAATCATCCACCTAATTTATCGGGTCCTCGATTTACGATGACGGGTAACGCGCACCAATTTCAGTCTTTCTCTCTGTCAAACTCAAACCAATTTCGTAGGCTCTCTACACCTCTTTAGCTAATTCTAACCAAAATTTATTTTTTCATGTATCAAAATCTCAAAACCCCTTTTTCTATTTACGACCCTTACCAAAATTTCTCTCAACACCAACAATCTTGAATAACGGCGAGGTTGATGGAAAAGGTTACGTTTGGTAAGTAGAGAAGAGTTTAGTGCAATAATTGAGGACATGAGGTATTGGAAAATTCCTTTGTATACGGGGATTATAAGAATATTACCGAAATAATAAATTAGGGGTCAAATGGCTAAAGCTTTATGGACATAGAGCCCGTTTGGATTAGCTGATTTGAAGTAGCTGATAAGCATTAGGTGCTGAAAAGCACTTTTAAGTGCTGAAACTAATTAAATAATTAAGCAATTACGTGTTTGGATACAAGTGCTGAAATTAATAATAAGCTGCTGCAATATTTTATAAAAAAGTGCTGATAAGCTCTTTTTTTATTAAAATGACTTAAATAACCTTAGAACTGTTTACACTTATAGGGGCGTAATTTTTTCAAAATTTAAGATTGCAGATCGATTCGAATACAAAATATTCTATTTGTCATTTTATTTTAAATACAACTGTGCTTAGATAAGATAACTTTTATGAAAAATATAATTTATTTTATGATAAGCGTATAATCATAAGTTATAATAATTAATAAATTGACAAAAGTTTCTCAGTAAAAAATAAACCTAAATAGGACAAAATATTTGAAGAGATGATATGTCCTCATTCATTACATACAATTCAAAGATTAATACACAATCACATAGATACAAATATGCAAAGGAATAGAGAATTTGCTTATCTTAAATAGTCAATGAGAATTGTATACTTGAAGAGGCGGGGGGGGGGGGTGGGGGGTGTTTTAGTGGGGTAAACAATACTTGAGGTCAGTGAGTATCGATGTAAGAGTTTTGTTCTAAAAAAGAATATTTTAAGGATAAAATAGTAAAAATCTCGGTCAAACTTAAAGTGCTTATAAGCTAAAAAGGCAAATACATAGTTTACCCATCGACCTTATACTCAAATTCCTCTTACACACCTATTAACACGGGAATAGTATTACACACCAAAACTTTTAAAAGTGTGTCAATTACACACCTCTTTTGCCATGTGTCACACGCGTGTATTACACATAAAAGAGGCACGTGAAAACTACAAAATTCATCTGAATTTTTTTCCCCTTTTTAAACTATTTTCTTTCCAAATTAAAGAAAAAATAACCCATGTCTTCTTCCCAACCCACACCCCAACGTTCCCCCTCCCCCCTCTTCTTCTTCCCTAACCTCCATCCTAGTTTTGTCTACTCCCCTCATGTTTCGTGTTTCCAACCAACCCCCATGAATAAGAAGAAAAAGAAAAAGAAGAAGAAAAGAAGAGCTATTGGGTCTTGTAAAAATCATCATTATTGACCTTTTGAAAAAGCTTGAAAATTTAATTGGGTCTTGTTGATTTTGGTATTCCATGACCTAGAAAATTAGTTTGAATTCGTAATTATTGTTGAATAAAAATTTACTTAGGTAATTAATTTTGATAAAATTCAAAAAACGCCATTAGCAAGTTTGAAGCTTTGGGTTTGAGCTTGAATTTGAAATTTGTATAAGGATTTGTGATGGATGTTGTTAAAACTTATTAAAAATCGGGCAAAGAGTTGAATCTATAGTTAGGGAAGAAGGTGATTGTAGTGGAAGGGTTGCTGGTACTATGGTGGTGGTGGAGAAGATGATGGGGTTGGGGAGATGAGGAGGGGGTGGGGTTTTTCCTTTTCTGTATTTTTTCTTTGGGAAGATGAGGAGATGGGGTGGAGGGGGGGGGGGCAGAGGTTTTTTTCAGTTTTTTTTTTCTTTTTTCCATTTGTGACACGTGTCAGATGCTGATTGGCGCGTGTAATAGCAATCTTTAAGCAGATGTGGTCAAACACCGAAGTAGTGTGTAATTGACACACCTTTAAAAGTTTTGGTGTGTAATATGATTCTCGTCTTTAACAGGTGTGTAAGCGGGATTTGGGAACAAGATCGATGGGTAAAGTATGTAGTTTGCCAAGCTAAAAATTCATAAGCTGGGGGTGACCAACTTATAGCTTTTGGCTTATTTTTGACTTATAAGCACTTGGATTATAAGCACTTTTAACTTTACCAAACGCGTTGATAAGCCTAAAAGTGCTTATAAGCTAGTTTGACCAGCTTATAAGCTTAGCCAAACACCCTCATAGATGAGATGTATGGCTGGGAGAAGAAAGGGGAGGGAAGGTTAGGGGGTGGGAGTGGGTTTGTTGGGTGAAAAAGAGGAAAAAGAATAATTAAAGAATTATGTGGCGGGTGAAATAAATAGGGCGGGTATATTATACTCATATGTATGAAGTGAAATTAGGAGCCACGTGCCCCAATAAAACACTGCCAACGCATTAAAAGTGGGCTCCGCATTTGTTGTTGTTAGATGTAGGTGTAGTTTTATTAATAAAAATAATGTGGTGTGCGCTTTTGGACTGATAGGTGGACGGAAGGTAAATGTAAATCATTTATCAAACAATCGGGGTAGTTTTGACCCTTTTTCATTTTCTTTTTCCCAACTAGAAATATTGATTAAATTTCTTGAATGTAGGATCTTCAAAAGTTTTGGATGAGGGTGACCCATTCTCTTGTGCCAAAAATTTTCAGAGGCTGTATTTTTGAATACAGCAAAGACTTGATATTTTATTTCATCAAGTGCATACAACCCTCCATTTTTGCATCCTTTAGCAAGTGCTTTGTCCCTCCTGTGACTCAATAAAAAATTTGTTAGCATTAAACTCAATAGTACATGCATTATCATGAGCCAGTTGTCCCACATATATCAAATTCTTTTTAATGTTTAGAACAACCAGAACATTTTTAAGGTCTAGAGTACCACTTTTCGTCTCTAGTTTTCCTTCACCAATGTGAAAAATATTCAAAGTTTCTCCATTACCAATAAGAATTGTATTATTACATTTATAACGCATGACTTTAGATAGTTTACCTGTGTCATTTAAAATGTGTGTTGTTGCTCCCATGTCTGCATACATATTTGGATCGTCTTCAATTTTTAAACACATTGCAGCAAATGCCTTTGGTAGATTGTCTTCTGATTGGAATGAATGGTCCAATTGATTCCAATATTCAAGGGCAATGTGGTTGAACTTGTCACATATTTGATATGTCACAATGCTTTCTCCTTGTTGATAAGGCGAGGTTTGTTTCCAATTTAAACTTTTTCAATCTGTTCATTTTGGTGAGAGTTTGGTTTAAACCTTGCTGTTTGATTGAATCCTCTACCTCTGGAACTAAATCCGCCTTCGCCTCGACCTCACCCTCGTCCTTTTTGGCCGACAAAGGCTTGGTCATGGTGTGGCATGCTTTCTTTTCCTTCGTTGCTATTATTAAGCATCCGTTCATAGGCTTGCAATGATAAAACAAACTGATAATAAGTGGGATACGGTGGTTTGATTAGCTTAGCAGTTCGAAAATCTTGGTGTTTTGGTCCGAGACCTCTAGCTAACTGAAACACCTTCTTTGTTTCATTTACCGGTTTCTTGATTGCTGCAAAACTATCACAAACACTTTTGAATTTCTTAAGATATTCATCTAGCAAGAGATTTCCATTTTTTTAAACTCGTCAAGGTATCATCAAGCATTATTTCTTTTTCTATATTATGAGGAAGAATTTGGTCTTCAATGGATTTTCATACCTTGTGAGCCGAGGTTATATCTTCAAGGGATATCAGCACCTCTATTTCAATATTCCTCAGCAGCCAGACCTTTAACAGACCATTATATTTTGTCCAGAGAATATAAATTGGTTTTGGCTCAATTGAGGAGCTGTGCATCTTGATTGAGAAAATCCATGGGATATGGCAGCACATTGAATGAGATTTGACACTAAGTGATTGCCTCTTTCCTTATGTGAGGCATTAACCATAACTGTAGGTTGGACTTCATTCTATTCATTTCATACCCTCACACACCCGAACAAAACGGTTGTGTCGAGCGTAAAACATCGCCATGTTACTGAAACAGGTTGACACCCTTGCATCATGCATTGATTCCTACTTGCTTCTGGTCTAACGCCTTTGAGGCTGCCTGTCTTTCCCTCCGTCCATCTATCGGTTCAAAAATGGGCAAACAATTTCACCTACCTGAAAAATCCCCAAATCCACCATCAACCTTTTTTTACCTTAAATAAATCTATTTTAGAATTATTTTTTCCAATTTATAAGAATCACAAAGAAAGAAACTAATTTTTTTTCTTCATTTGTTTGTAATCATTTACCAATAATATAACAAAACATTGTGTATATACAGATATATCTATATACATACAGAGAAATCATAAAATTACCATATGTTATAAACGGAAGCAAGTAAATATATGGATGGATGCTCTGACCAATAGTTCAGGGTCAATTTTGACCCTTTTCTACTTATTTAATTGGATTGGACCAATGTGGAATTTAAATGGGAAAAAAGGCAGATTTGTCCCATTACTTTAGTAAATTAGCCACATTTATACCTAATTCTACTATCGGTCTAAATGTGTATCTACCGTTAAGATAGTAGACAAAACTATCGCTAACCCTAAGACAAGTCCATTGTGGCAATGGGACCCGTCCCTTAATCTGCCAACTAGGCTAATATCAACCCAAATTTTAAAGACTCATGCCCGTTTCTTTGACCCAACTATACCACCTTATGAGTCCCAAGATGCTAACGAACCAGAGACCCCCCTCTCCAGACCTCGTTCTCTCTTTTCTTCTCTTCAAATATGGCGAGCTCCACCAGGTTTTGGCCGGAGTTTCGGACAGAGCTGCCAAAAATATCTAGATCTGGCAAGAAAAAGTTCTTCATCTCATTTTTGTGTGCTTTTCTCCCTATGGGGTACTGAAAAGAACCCGTCGAGTCTTGGCCGGAGATCGCACTAACCGGAGTTTTGGCCGGCGAATATTTTTGGTGACCCCTTATTTTCTCTAATCTTCTGTTACTTATTCTGCTCATTCTTCTATAATTTTTACATGTTATCAAAAAATGAAAACTGCAAAGGAATTCAGCTGAAACCTTACCCACCAAAATTTCATCTTTATCATCCATTTTGGTTCTTCCCATTGAAATTGACCAAATTTTGTTTCTGGGTTTTGAGGAAAATAGAAAATGGGAATGAATGTTTGTTAATTCATGCATATAGCAAAAAAATCTGTTCAATTTAAAAGCATCCATTTAAAAGCACTATATTAAGCAACCATCTACATAATCTGTTCAATTTTTGACAGGAAAAAAAATAATCAAATACCTATCCCTCCGTTCCAATTTATGTGAACCTGTTTGACTGGGCACGGAGTTTAAAAAAAAATTAGACTTTTGGAGTTTGTGGTTTTAAACAAGTCAAAAACGGGCACAGAGTATTTGTGTGGTTATAAAAGCTTCTCATTAAGGATAGAATTGTAAGTTTAAGTTAAATTATTATCAAATTTAAAAAGGGGTCATTCTTTTTGAAACGGACCAAAAAGGAAATAGGTTCACATAAACTGGAACAGAGGGAGTATTTGTTTTAACAAAAAAGGAACCAGCATCAGTATCATAACATGTTGCACGATTTATGCACCCACCACCAATGGGACTAATTCCTCTGATCTATGTTGCCTTTCCTTCTAAAAGGATCCGTTCACGAATTGGATCATCACTCATTGCAGCCACTGTCGAATTTCATGTGTTGGGGTAAGGTGGACCCATAAGGTGGTATAGTTGGGCCAAAAAAATGGGTATGGGTCTTTAAAATTTGGGTTGATATTAACCCAGTTGGCAGATTAAGTGAGGGGTCCCATTACCACAGTGCACTTCTATTAGGGTTAGGTATAATTTTGTCTACTATCTTAATGATGAGTACATATTTGGACCGATAGTAGAATTAGGTATAAACGTGCATAATTTACTAAAGTAAAAGCACAAATCTAGCCTTTTTCCCAATTTACACTATGTTTGGATCATTGTTATCCATCGTTTTATAATGTATTGTATTGTACTGTACTGATTGTATTGTATCGTTTTATGGATACTATGTTTGAATAGATTGTATCGTTTGCTGTTGTTAAATAATATTTTGTTGTTTGGTTTGACTGTATCGTACTGTACTGTAACTAATAAGTTCACTAAAATACCCCCAATTATTTTAAATAAAATTTATCAAGAACTACACATAAAGATAGCTTAAGACAACATCTTTCTACTAATTTATGATTAATTATGTAGCTGAAAAACAAGAGCAAAAACCTGGAAAAAAGGTTAACTAATATTAGCAACAAAAAAATTAATTATAACGATGGAAAGCACAAAAGATTTAACAGAGACTTGGATAATAAGAACGGGGCAAACCAACTCTAGAAAAGATGGAAGAAGATAAAGTAGGTCAATAGGTTGGAGATTTGGAGTTAAAATAAAATAAAAAAATAAAAAAATAGAATTATAGAGTAATAAGAAAGGGCATAAATGGAAAATAAAATAGAAAACGATCCCACCACACCAAATCTGTTGTTTCATAAAATGAGGCTTTTGATTATTCCGGAACAATGGATTTAACAATACGATACAACTAATTTTAAATAAACAATCAAAATAAACATTATTTTGGAATAACAATACAATAGAGTACAATGGGTAACAACCATCCAAACAAGCTGTTAAATTAAAAAAAATAAAGTTCACCTTAAGTCAAATGTTGGGAGCATTGTCTCACGGAACGAAGAATATTTAGCGCTTGAGCAATTTTGGCCATTTTCCGTAAATTGAAATGGAAGACATGAGAATTAAAAAGATCCTAATGCAAATCTTATCCAAATCAAATCATAGCTAATAGAGGATTCTGTTTTTATCAACTCTCGAATTGGGGATGTCTGCATTTCTCAACAATGGCGTTAAGCATCTCCTTCAGGTTTATCGCTTCAGATTTCATGTCTTTTACTCAACATCTACTGCAACTTCCCGCACCAACTTCTTAGTAGAAACGCTGGTGAACTCACTTGGCTTCTCCCCACAAGAAGCCCTTTCTACCAGTGCCAAGGTAAGTCGCTTGAGACCTAGAAAATATAACCCTAATTCAGTGCTCAATTTCTTGGAACAAGTCGGGTTAGACAAGACCCATATCAAAAAAGTTGTTTCTTCAGTCCCCACATTGCTGCTTTGTGATGTAGATAAATACCTTAAGCCCAAAATTGAAGCTCTTAAAGAAGTTGGGTTATGTGGGTCGGATGACCTTGCCAAAATCATCACAAACAGTGGATGTTATTTCAGCACTAGGGTAGGGTGTGCTATCAGACAAAACGTTGATTGTCTTCACACCCTATTATTTAATGATGATTTTGTTGCTAAGATCATTAAGAGGCATCCTAATGTATTTTTTAGTTATGCATTTCATGAAGTAATGCCACCCAATATATCATTGCTGCAAAATCTGGGTTTTCAAGTGTTGATATAGAGAAGCTTATGCTTTGGAATCCTAGAATTTTGACTCAAAAGGCTGAGCGCCTCAAAGACTTAGTGGATCGAGTAGAAAAAACTTTCTTTCTTTCTCGCGATTCCAGCGTGTTCATACATGGGGTTTATGCCCTTGCATGGCTTGACGAATCGACGGTGAAAAAGAGATTAGAAATCTTCAGGAGCTTCGGGTGGTCTGACTCGGATATTTTTACATTGGTCCAAACATGTCCTCCCTGTTTGACAAAATCCGAAGCTAAGATCAGAAATAAGTTAAATTTCCTAATGAAGGAACTTGGATATGAGTCTCATTACCTGGCTTCTCATCCCACGTTTTTGACATGTAGCTTGGAGAAAAGGGTTCTACCTAAACATAATGTTTTGAAGCTACTCAGCCAAAAGGAGCCGACAAAGTGTAGTCTGAACCTTTATACTGCTGTGATATGTTCTGAGTCAAAGTTCTTAGAAAGATATGTGCTGCCTTTCAAGGATGAGATGCCCGAGGTGCATGATATATACATCAAAAGTAGAAGCCAATAGAGCATTTTGTGAGTTTTACCAAATTTACTGATATGTTGTTTCTAGTCTGTTTTTCTTTGAGCTCAAAGTTATTGTTGGCTTATATCTCATTGCTATCAAAGAGGCTAAATCATTACGTTTCTCCACGGTTGTTTTTTGTTCTTTTTCTTGAATGCTTGTAGATTAGGTTTTTGGTTCTTCGGTTTGTCATGTATTGTTCATGATAGTATTCCTCCTAAAGAGCTATTGGACCTAGTGAAGTTCTTCTAGATCCTAGAGGTAGTATCTTGTCTCAGCTTTGGTTACTCTGTAGGTATAGTAAGCAAAGGTCAAGTGACAATCAACACTACTCAGCACAGATAAAGTATTCTTAAAACAAATTCTTACTCCAGTTTGTCTAAATGATTTTCGTCTTCAGATACTTGGTGGTCACAATCATCCTGTGATACTCAATTGTAGAGTATCAGCTGATAAACCAATGAAACAGTAACAAAAAGAAGAGAAAAGAGGTACAAGAGAAGAGAATGAAACAGAGATAGAGAGAGAGGAGAGTGAGAAGAACTCAGATTTTCTTATAACATGATAATTGTGTGAATTACAAATGCTATGCTCTATTTATAAGTGCTGGAATTTGAAATACAACAAAAGGAATTACAGAATTTGAAATAAAACTGCTAACTACTTTTCCCGCCACTTTAGCTCAACTAAAATTCAAATGGTTCCACCCTTAGCCACTAATATTCGTATCATCCTGACAGTAGATTCAATTCAGCTACAAACTTGACTATCTAGCTGTACTACTTTCAACTGGACAGTCCTACACTTCTTTGCTGTTTCTCTTACTAAGGCGGAAGGAAGTCACCAATAAGGACAATACAGCAGAGATCACTCCCGAACAGATCTACACCAGCTAACTCTTTTATGTATTAGCTTAGAAATTTATGTTCATGAGTTTCTACACAATAGATAAAATATGCAGAAGGGACAACACACATTTGTCAAATAACTAGCTTTTTTGGTAAATGGAGAAGAAAGTTCGGGCAGAAATTAACTCTTGTATCTGTAAAGTCATTTCATCAATGCCAATCCCCTATCTGGAGAATATATCTTCTTGCTTCTTAAAAAATCTTCTTGCTTGCTAATTCTTTTTATTCTTTAAATGTGTTTTACACTTCGAACTTAGATTATTTGTGTTAGTATCTTCATTGTCTATGGGAGAGTATATTCTCTCAGTGTGATCAAGTGTGGAATATTAAGAAGCTATTGTTTGGCACATTTACAAATATGACGGTACTACATGTTGCTGTAACCTGTGGTTGACAATTTTAAAAGAGATCATAGGATATTGCCTTTTTTAAGCAGGGCCCAAGAAAAAAATATGTTCCTTGAGATAAACGATACAAGAAACTTTTCACTCAAATTATTCAGAAGATCATTTTTCACCGGTGTCAATATCATAGCTCTCTTTAATAACATGGTGGTTTGGACAAAACATGGGATTCAGTGACCAAAGCTACTATGGTATGTTATCCAACAAGAATGAGTCTAGAAAGGGAGAGAAAATCTACTACACCCATGTCTCTTCCTGTATCGGCCAAGGCTTTACACCATCATGACATGTTCTGAATCAAAGTTCTTATAGAAGTATCTACGGTCTTTTAGGAATGATTTCATGATTCTGAGGTGCTTCATGTATACATCAAAGATAGAAGCCATCAGGAAGATTATTTATGGTAATATGCATATTGCAGATTCTTTGTTTGTGAGGTTATTTTTTTGATATTGTTTACTTAATCCTCTCTAGAGTATTACTGCTAGTTGACAACTTGACATATGATTGCTGACCCCTTATTTACTTATTTAGTTATTTAGTTATTTATTTCGAATTTTCCTTGATGTTTCTTAATCCTGTCTAGAATATTTTCCTCTCCTTGTTGACTGCCTCTATTGATCAGTTATACTGGAAATGGAAGGTATTCGGATTTTGTTGTCCAATGATGCTTTGTAGTAAATGTGGAGAAAATAGTGGAAGTCTTATTTATTTCCTTTGTTTATTTACCTATTCTATGAATCAATTTCTCAATCGAGATAGCTTCTTGTTTTTGGCTGAAAGTACCAACTCTATTTCTGTGACAGGGTACTGTGAAATGGAGTGCCTAGCAAAAGTCTATGCTTCCTTCCATCTATTTGTCTGGCTCTTAGATTGTTGTTATTATCTTTGTGGCCTTTGTTGTAGATATTGCTTGTTTCTACTGTTTCTTTTCATCTTTCGTGAACGGGTCTGTCGGAAACAACCTCTCTATTTCTCAGGGTAGAGGTAAGGGTAGGGGTAAGATCTGTGTACACATTACCCTCCCCGGACTCCTGGTGGGACCCCAATGAGTTGTTGTAGTCGCCAGATTGATCTAGTGGTAAGAAATCATTCCTCAAGAATATGAGTAACCACAGACTTGCATGTTTGATAAATTGAAGTACTCGCATTATTTAATAAGGATTCATGTTGTCGACTTCAACTTGTTTGGGATTGAGGCATAACTGTTGTTTTATGCTTCACTATCTTACATTTTCCTTTGTCATCATGTTCAGATCAACAACACTCATCGTCGCATACTTTGCTTGTTTCTACTGTTTTTTTCATCTTTCGTGAGCCGAGGGTCTATCGGAAACGTCCTCTCTATCTTCCCAGTGTAGGGGTAAGGTCTGTGTACACACTACCCTTCCCGGACCCCACTTGTGGGACTCTATTGAGTTGTTGTAGTCGGCAGATTGATCTAGTGGTAAGAAATCATTCCTCAAAGTATATGAGTAACCACGGACTTGCATGTTTGATTAATTGAAGTACTCACGTTATTCAATGAGGATTCATGTTGTCGACTTCAACTTGTTTGGGTTTGAGACGCAGTTGTTTTTATATAGGAAACATACTCCACTATCTTACATTTTCCTTTGTCATCATGTTCAGATCAACAACACTCATCGTCACATATTTTGCTTGCGAGCTTTGATCACCCCAGATCAAATTCAATTTCAACTTCTACCAATTGGTTTTCATATTTGTTGATATGAGTTACTATTCGCAAATTTCTTTTCAACATCAATTGACATCCATTTTAAACAAATAGAAAAAGAATGAGGTACTTTTGGAACCTTCCATCATGGTGCGAAAACTAATTTTGTTTTTATTTATTCACTCCAAAAAGAATGATACACTTTTATATATGAAAATAATTTGAATTTTCTTACTTTTAATAAGAAGTTTGTATAAACATACAAATATTATACTCCAGATTTAAAGTTTAAAATTTCAAAAATCTTAAAATCACACAAGTATTATGGCATGAATATATATATATATATATATATATATATATATATATATATATATATATATAAAATGATGTGACTTTTTGAGTTAACAAAAAAGATCTTCAAGCGAGTAGTAGCAATACTAAAACCAACCCGTTCCTTGAAGCACCATATATTTCTAAGTCCTTGTTGTTGCGTAAAATAAAATAAAATCCTTGTTTTAATAGATCCTAAGTTCCTAATTATTGTGCATAATAGATCAAGAGTAGTTGTGAGTTAAAAATCTTTTGAGCTAGCTCGAGTCTCATCATGTTGTGTGATTTAACCAAATTTTGAACTACTTTTTGGAACTTGCAAGTTTGATGTGTATATATAGGTAACTTTTGCCTAGGGATGTACAAAGGAAATTGAAAAATCGCATTAAACCGATAATCCGAGTCAAACCGAGAAAAAAGACCCGATTATGGTTTGGTTTGATTTGGTGTTAGAAAAAAAAATCCGACCATAATTGGTTTGGTTTGGTTTTAACTAAAAAAAGCCAAATCGAAACCAAACCAACCTGACATTACATGTATACAAGTTTTAAAATATTTTATACATAAAAATAATTATTGTAATGTAATTTATAAATATTTTTTAACCTTTTTCATAGTTCTCTCTTTTAATGTATTATTTCAAGCTTTGATTTAAGACTTTTGAATGGTCAAATATGTTTTATTGCCCATAAAAGTTAGTGACTCAAATAAATTCCAAAGCAAAATCAAATCAATAAAAATGTTAACAAAAAAAATTCAATTCAATACTAGGAATGACAATAGCATTGGATATTTATTTTCTTAGTTTTTCATAACTTTAGATAGTGAGAATACATAACTTACTTTTAATATTATTTAGTCATGTATTTAATACTTAGTACTTATTTTAACATGATTTAGTACTTTTAGATCATATTTATTTTTATTATGGCTTATTAATTAGCAATATTTATTTTACGCGATTTGTTGACTATTTTAGTATAATCATGACTCATCTCACATTACTTTGTATTATTTTATTGGGTAACATCTTATATAGTTTTTATCTTACTAGGACCTAAGAAATATTAGAGCACAAATTATAAGTTTTATGCTATGAAGATTTTGTCGTAAAAAACCCAAAAACCCCGAAAATCGAAAAATCCGAGAAAAATCGAGATTGAAAAACTCGACTTTTGTTGGTTTGGTTTGCTTAATAGATTTAAAAATCCGAGACAATTGGTTTGATTTGGAAATTGAAAAATTCGAACCAACCCGGTCCATGTATACCCCTACTTTTGCCAATGAAATTAATGACCGATGCATTTCCCTATAATTTTAATGGTTTCTTTTGATAAACAAAAGATTTATACTGCCTCCGGTCCAAAATAAGTAATTTTTTAGCTGTTTTCACACAGATTAAGAAATCCACCTTTTAACATTAATTAGCAATGAAATTGACCATATTAACCTTTACTCTCTCTTCACATAAATAATCCTAACACATACTCCAACACTATTTACTCGAAGGGCAATGTAGGAAAAAAATAATTAATTCATTCTTGAAATTTGGGAAAACCACTTATTTTGGACCTAAAAAAAAGGCCGAAAAATCATTTATTTTGGACTGGAAGGAGTATTTCTTTGCAGATTTCTCTGCTATGGTAAAAAGACTTCAATCATAGGTCAAAAAAAGAAAAAGAAAAACAAACCTCAAAGTTGTGAATAGTGACCCTAGAAAAATTAAATTAACAACTTTGAACAATTCTTATTCACTAGTGAGAAAAAAAGAAGTTATTATTCACCAATAAAAATATTTTCAAACCTGGAGACACCATTGAAGCTTATAATCTGATGATATCAATAGGAGTGTTATGAAACAATAAAGGAAGAAGAACAGTATTGCAAAGAAAAGTAGGGAGAGAGAATTCTTATTGATTTGAGATGAATTACAATAGAATAGAACCCTCTATTTATAGGGAGAGGGTGACTTAGCAACGAAGCAATGAACCCTAGAATCTCTCAAAATATAGACATTCACCATAAATAAAATTCTATTTATAACACTCCCCCTTGAATGTCTATTCAACAGATAATGTGCCTCGTTAAAACCTTAACTAAAATAAAACCCAGTGAGAAAAAAATTCTAATATAGGAAAAAAAGTACACATATCTAACAATACGCCTTTTGGTTGTCTCGTTAAAAACCTTGCAAGGAAATCCCAGTGGGACAAAACCTTGTGAGGAAAAAAGAGTACAACGCGTATTAACTCCCCCTGATGAGAGCATCAATTCACACCCTTAAGCATTTGCATTCCAATCTTGTGCACCATCTTCAAAAGATCGTTGGTATAGATTTGATAAACAAATCAACCATATTGACTTGAATGAATATTTTGCACCTTGAAATCATCATTCTTGATAGAGATGTAATGTCTTCATATAATGTCGTGGAATGACTTTTAAATATCTCCATAGAGGTATTCTCGCTATCACATTATCATGCTTATAGTTATAGCAAGATACATATGTGCACAAATTGCACTGAGGATGTGGTACTTCAAGATCGAGAATTGTGTATGCTTCAAGCAATTTAAATCCTTCAAGGATTGTCATATAAGTCATATAATAGGCTTTAGTTAGATGCATATCAGGTTTTCATGTCACGCTAGACAAATAAGATATCGAAAACTGATTGCACATACCATTGACTTTATACTTTCAAGTGTTTGAACTGCAGGTCCAAATACTTGTCTTTCATATGAAACCAATTCTATTTGAATTGTCTCTCTTCTATTTGGCCAATATTTTTTGTGTCTATATTCGACAGACTTAAGATCCTCATCTATACTTAGCGCTATCATAGATATCGTCGACGAATATTTTATATCGGTTTCAACCTCCTTATTTTTCATAAAGACATAACTTGGAGATCTCTTCATTCATATATTCAGGTACCTGAATCTCTCATGAGATTTTATGAAGTGTTATGTCATGTGATCTTCTAGATCACTTGCCTCCTTTATTATGATCATTTTAATCATTTGCTCATCTTCTTTATCAAGAAGTTTATTTGAAACCGATTTGTCTATACGCTTTAAGCGTACCATAGATTTTGTCCTTCTAGGACTTATTCTAATAGGAGCATTTGCAGGAGTGAGAATATAGTTACTTTCTTTGGGCCAGTAAATGCGTACGGACAGCTTTGCAATATATTGCAAATGAATTATCCTTTCATGAACTTCAAGTTCATATTATCTTATTCGAGGATCTAGATATACAAATGATAATTCATTCCACGTAACTTTTTCTCAACTGTTTATCATGTCTCCACCTCATGTTAGAAAAACTAACTTTCTTCCTCAATTTTGGGAACCCATCTTTGTGCATTATAGTGTTAATCAAAATATACACCGCACATCAATAATAATAAGATGGAATAATTTGGTTCCTGACCCCGAACCACTTGTGAGGGGAGAAAATAATATACTTTCGTATATAATGTATATCAAGCTGATATACAAAATTTTGTTCTCATAAGCAATTGTTTAGCTATTAAGTGGAGGCACTCAATAAATCATTTTTCTAAATCAACTGTGATGTAAACCAACTTATCAAGATGAACTATCTTGAATAAAAAATCTGGAAATTATGCTCAAATCAAATTATTGAGCAAGCTACCTCGCAAACACCATGTTGCGGGTTAATAATAATCGCACATGTAACCATCTCATAGATGCATCTTATGTGGTATACACGGCAGGTGAATGAGCCCATATTCACCTTTGATATTTCCAGCATTCATGGGATTCAATCCCAATTTTAGTTGATCTATTAATTAATGAGAACAAGCAATATAAGAGAATTCGTAAAGAACTTTCTAGTTCTTTAATATTTACCCATGTGAATTCTCTATTATTTTTGCACATCATACTTAAAAGATATGACTAAACCAATTATGCCAACTGAATAAATTATCAATATTGATAAACTTCAGATTTACGCCATGACGTGTGCAATTATCAATAAACTCCAAGTTTATTATGATATGAGTTTTTATACCAATAAATACCCACTTCATTGTGGTATTCTTTTGTTTATGTAGTACAAATTGAAGAATAAAGCGGGTAGCTTTTCACATATATATTACCCCGCTACAAGTGTAGTAATAGAAGATATTAAATCTTTCCTTTATTTATAGTCTCAATATAATCAACCGCTTTCGTGTATACTTTGGAAACTGAATAAGTTTCTTTGAGACTTACTACATCACAATACCTTATTGGTAATTAATTGTGTTTCTCCAAAATAGTATAATTGGCTCTTGCAGAGTTCTCAATTAATCTTGTAGTACCACATATTCATCAACACCCATATGGTGAATATCTCTTTTAAAGAGAAAGTTATACCATTATGGTTATGGTCAAAATTATATGCAAGATCTGTTTCTTGCATTACCATTATCTTTTAACAATCACAATGCCAAAATATTTTGGCGTACAATAGGTACGTGACCAATGACCATTCATGCCATAATAATGACATTATTTTCTTATATCATCTCAAACCTCCTTTTAGAGGTGAGTGCAGTATATTCACTACCACTAGCACGTTCATATTCTTTGAAGAATGAATATGTATTCATAAATCAGATGTTGTCACATTCGCATCATGAACGGACCATAATCATCTTTATGTGCTTTACAAAATCTCATGTCAAATCGATGAAAAATATTTTTCACAGAGTGAAAGATTATTTTGAGAATCCTTATTGTTCTCATTACCACAAATGATGACGATTATAATTTCGTCTATTGCCACGTCCATATCCATTGATACATTCATAGTAATAATTTTGTCTTCTTTCAGACTTATCACATACTGCTATCACATTCTCTTAAGGGAATGAGAATGGAGCAAATTCAATGGGACGGGTTTTCAATTCTTTGCCCACAATCATACAGGAATTTGATCATGGCGGGTATAGAAATTTTACCACTTCAGGTGGTTATAATTTCTTACAAACTCCATTAGAGTTATAATCAAACTTTGTTGTCTTTGCTTGTATTTAAAATCAAAGTATAGAATAAAAGAGGAAAATACGGTAAAATACTTACCTTAAATCCAGAATTTAATCATGAAGGAAGTTCATGGAATAATTGACAATCATTATGCTCAATCCCAAAGCTTCTACTCAATTGGTTAGAGTCTCGTGCTGATAACGTGTTATGAAACAATAAAAGAAGAAGAACAGTATTGCAAAGAAAAGTAGGGAGAGAGAATTCTTATTGATTTGAGATGAATTACAATAGAATAGAACCCTCTATTTATAGGGAGAGGGTGACTTAGCCACCAAGCAATGAACCCTAGAATCTCTCAAAATATAGACATTCACCATAAATAAAATTCTATTTATAACAAGGAGTCTTTTATACAATATCTACTATCCTTTTTTCTTCCCCTTCCCCGAACTCCCCGTAGTAGAAATTTTAGAAAACAACAAAGAAAATCAAATGCCAGAAATAATGAATGAATTTGACTATAGCGAATTCAAAGAATGAGGAAAAGGGCAGATATTATTACAGTTTTAAAAAGTTAATCCCTCATGAAATTGTTAACAAATTATAATTTTATGTATTTAGTGAAATTGTTGTCACTCTGATGAAGCGTTAATTTATTTTCAGTAGTAGGCGATGATGGCCTGTGCCAGCACAGGCCCAACGTGATTTAACTCTGCGTGTTATCTAATTGTAAATATAAAATATAAATTAATGATGTCAGTATGGATTGAAGATTTAACTTTGCGTGTTATTTAATTCTAAATATAATATAAATTAATGACGTAAGTATGGATTGAAGTTGATCATTGTTGGAACTGGATAGGATTTTATTTGACTTGTATGAAACGAGTGGCTGTAGTTACTTTTATGTCTATCATAGAGTTTTCTGGATTTTGCTGCTTTTGTCAGAAGCATTTTTGATCCTACACAGAGGATGAAGAATCTGGCAGGTGTGAGTTTTTTACTTCATTTTTACCTTTGCAATAGCTCTAATTCTTTCATTTGGTGAATAATCTATTAGAATTAAAATGTCGTAGAGAGCATGGGCCTGCTCTGACAAAATATTTCATACTAAGTAATACACACTTAATTTACATACATTCTGAACAAAATATACATTGTTTGCGTTCACGAGAGCATTACATTAAGGGATGCTTAAAGTGCCACAGCAGTTACAACATGTATAATACAACTATTTACATATGCGGTTTTTGGTCTTCTTTCTGGTCCTTTTTCTTCACCAAAATATCTGCAAACAAATAAATATGTTGTAAATTAGAAGGTTATTGCAAAATATCTCAAAAACTAAATTAGCAAAACTTATAGTGGAACTCCTAAGAAATGAAGACGACAGAAAAAATACAAAAGTTGGAGCAACAAAAAAATATGTCAGTCAGTTGTGGTCTTGTTAAACAAAGCAGGAACATTACAACTTCATAGAACGTTGAGGTGAGACAATTAAGTACTGAACACATACCATATGCTATGAGATTGGAGAATAGAAAAAGAATGAAACTCAAATTAAATTCCACAAGCAATCTAGTAATTTATTTATAACCGTGCAGCTGATGCTTTTTATCACGAAATAAATTCAGATAAATACATTGTTCAACTTTTTTTTAGATCGGTACATATAGCTCGTCCCTATGGGGACATCTGAATTCTGATATAAAAAAACACATATAGCTCAACTTTTACGTGAATTCTAAAAACTCATTGAGCTGAATAAATTATTGAAGAACAACAGTGCTGAAATGTCTACACTATAACCCCCCCCATTCTTTTTCAGAATCAACCTGTCTGCAAGATATCTGAGAGTTGAGAATACCAAAAGAAAGATCACACATGCTAATACAAAAATATATGTTTCAGCAAGCAGACAACAATCAATTTTATGGCTTGCTGCAATACAGAGAATATCTAGGCAAAACTATGTATAATGCAGCCATGAAGTGTATAATAAAGAGAAGCCACAAAGATATATTGCCTGTGGATTTGTCCCAGTTGCAATGGTACGATTTACCCAGTTCACGACATGTCTAATATGGCACAAGTGCCATTTTTTCTTCTTTTTCCCTCTTTCTGTATTGATAGTACTATAAATCTCCTTCATTGGTCAAATAGCTCCATGTGTTAATTGCAGATGTATTCTTATGCAGAAAAAAGAATAAAGGATCCAGCCAGCTCATCCTATCATTTCCAGATTCAGTTATACAGAGAATGTAGTTTTGTGGTACCAATTTAAAGAACCTATCCAATAGTATTTACTGTAGTTTTATCTCCTTTGTATATTCTGTTATATAAATTACATCATCATATAATAGGCTATTAAATCTTACTCCCGTTATCTCATCACTATTCATTATGATATGAAGCGCATCATAAAATGTATGATTAGTTTTACCCTCCATTCCAACACAGACCAGTATAATANTACAACAACATAGTGAGATTAAACTCAAAATTCATTTATAAGTTGTGAAAACACAGATCATCCCGTACTGTAACTCTTCTGCAATTCTCGCATTCATTCCCGCAACAGTTAAGCCCACTCTCTTAAGCGACCCGAAATTCCAAATTTCAACACGTACTTTTCACTTGCACATGAGATCTCCTAATATACACATAAGGATCACACCACTTCAGAACACTTCGCAGGAGATAACCCACCTGCTTCGCTTCAATATAACATTTCTGTATACCTTCCACCGCCATACACATTACACAGCCACTTAGTTTCCCTGAGTCTGAACTCATACCGCAACATGAAATCTACTTCACTCCCATCTAGGAGACACGAAAGATTCTTCACGCGCCCATAACTCGGAGCTACACATCTAATCACAATGGAAATCATACACTTAATAGTTCATCTACCATCCAGCAGACCTTCCTCGTCACTTCCAAGTCACATAGATACATCTCGCAATACTAATACACTCTTTACATAGCTACCCAGCCGTCACTTCCACTAATAAGGACAATACCGAACATATAAGTTCAAAACACTTATTCACACAATCAGCACGTCGGTGCTCCAGCCATGGGCCAAGATCCAGCCTCAAGTCCTCCAGACTGGCCGAACATCAAACTCACAGAGATCATATCTCGCCCCTTGATCGGGGAATCACAAGCCATCAAGGCACATCTGATACTGAGCTCTCATGCGCGCTTACGAACGCGTGGAAGGAATTTCAAGAGTTACTTTTCAAGCAGAATCAAGGACGCACGATAAGATTACAAGAAGGTGAAGTTTTCCTAAAGGTTCTGCAGCCTCTCGAGGATAAATACAGATGTCTCCGTACCGATCCGCGAGACTCTACTAAACCTGCTCATGACTCGTGAGACCTAGTAACCTAGGCTCTAATACCAACTTGTCAAGACCCAATTCCCGAACCCGGTCGTGATGGCGCCTCTCGTGAAGACAAGGCCAGCCAACAAACCCATATCGCCTTTTCAAAAATAATTAAACATTAATAAACAGATTAAAAAAATGATTTAATGATATAACTAACGGAAGCACAACCCGACACAGCCCTAATCGGGGTGTCAGAAGTCACGAGCATCTATAAGAATGTAATTACATTTACAAGTCTAGAAATACACTAAACAGGAATAATGAATAACATAGAAAGAAATGGTGCTGCGAATGCTGGCAGTCACCTTGCTAAACTACTACAGCTTTGCCTACAAATAGCCAATACCCGCTACCGGGTGAATAAATACCTGCAACTGCACACGTGGTGCAGGGAGTAAAGTGAGTACTCCAACTCAGTGAGTAATAAAGGTAAATAACAACTGAGCAGTAAGAAATCACGTAAAGCAACCAACATGCTATATAGAAGCAAGGTACAATCCTTTGAGAAAACAGTGAAGCTATGAAATCTTTAGAAATATCTTGGCGCAGTTTAAACCTCCTTTGAAAATAGTCTTTTCAACAGTTGCAAAATAATTTCAAAACAATTGGTGCCGATCTGCACAGAAATCCGCCCCTCGGGCACAAATACCACAGTATAACAAGTAAAGACAAGTAAAGACAAGTAAGTATGCAAGATGAGCACATAAAAGCTCGCCCCTCGGGCAATATCTCAAAGCAGTACCAGCCCCTCGGGCTCCCTCACAGTCACTCATATCAGCCCCTCGGGCTCGCTCTCAGAAATACTCGTATCGGCCCCTCGGGCTTAGTATCAATCACTCAGCATAATGGGTACCCGCGCTCACTATGGGTGTGCAGACTCCGGAGGGGCCCGTTACGGCTTAAGCGCTATCAACATAAGGCTTGAAAGCCTTCTCACATCACTCATAAGTCCTGAAAGCCTCCTCACATCACTCACAAGGCCTTAAAGCCTCCTCACGTCACTCAAGCTACCTCGTGGCATATAAATGTATCTCAGGCCCTCGGCCTCATATCACTCAGCATATCCTCACATATGGCCCTCGGCCTCACTCAGTCCAAAAATCATCACAAGCCCCTCGGGCATTTGTAAAACAGTAGTTCTCAGCCCAAAATATCATTTAGAAATATCATTTAAGTTTCAAATCTGAGTAAAATTGGCTGAGTTTGTAAAACAGTGGATATCAATAGGACTGAGTTCAAATAATGCGTCAAAACAGTGAGGAAGCAGTGATAAAAATCCCCGAAGGGTTCATATAATTGGCACAGAGCCCAAATATGGCAATCAGGCCAAATCATGATAATAACAAATAAGTGTCAGTCAAATACGCGGTTAAATCATCAATCGGGACGGACCAAGTCACAATCCCTCATTGGTGCTCTACCCCACGCTTGCTATCCGGCGTGCAAGTCACCTCAATATAGCACTACAGTGTGCATTCCGGGGTTTCAAAGCCCCAGGATATCATTTACAATCATTACTCACCTACCGGCAAAATCTCTAGCTCGCGATGCCTTTGCCCCTCAAATCGGCCTCCACGCGTGTCGAATCTATCCAAAACCAGAATGAATACGTCACAATATGCCAATGGAATAATACCCAATCGAAAACAATCGAAAACTATTTAAAGGCAGAATAGCCTGAGAGACACTTGTACTAGTTTGGTTTTGTCATTCCGGTCCCTCTACTCTACAAAGTTTCAATCGGATACTTGAACTCGATCAAAATATAAATTTTAAACACCTCTGTCGCTCACTCGCTTGACATGAAAGACACATCATATCCACCTCAGCTAAATTAATGCCACATCATTATTTATTAAAAAATATAGTATTTTTTTATAAAAATTCCAAATCCATCCCCTTTTTTCCAAAAAATAAATTCCCAAACAGTCCTTTCTCTTCCACTATTCCATTTCTCAATCTTCTACCCCCATCACCGGACATCACCACCCCTTCCTCCTTCGTCTGCAAATATGACATAACCAAACCCACATTTGGTTATAGTTTTCAATCAGTTCTTGTTATCCCCATTGTATCACTGTTACTGGTGAATCTCTCCACAACCATCAGTACACTCCTCTTCTTTTCACTTTTAGTATCACTTATCAAAATCCAAGTAGTCCCTTTGTCTACAACCCTGTTTAGCAAAATACTACAGAAAGTACAATGACTTACCACCACAATTTAAAAACCTATACTCATANACCAAGTTGTTCTCTTTTACAGGTAATGCACATAAGCAGAAGTTAAGCATATTTGAGAGCAAAAAGATCAAGTCCGATTTGCAAGCAACATATGTGAGATACAAGTGTGCACGTCTGAAGCTACATGAACTAAGATAGAAGAACCAGTTTCATTATTGTGTTTATTCTAAGTCTAGTTCAATTGTAGTAGGTTTTCATATTGTACCTTTCAGCTTTCTTAGAAGCAATTGTATTAGGTACTCTGAGTATTCAAGTTAGAGTTAACTTGAAAGTGTCGCAACAGTTGAGGCTGTGCTACACTGGGATTAGAGTTAATCCTTAGGTTTACAAAGAGTTTTGTAAATGCAGTTTTTGGCTCAGTGATTTTAGTGGAGTTTGGGAAAATCCTACTGAGTAGTAGGTCGTGGTTTTTTCACCTTTTGAGCCAGGTGTTTTCCACGTAAAAATCTCTGTGCACTTTACTTTCAGTATTTATTATTCCGCAAACTGCTGTAGTTAGAACACTTAGAAGAACCAGGTTCTTCTAACGCGAAAATTAGGTACCACACAAATCACCCCCCCTCCCCTCTTGTGTGGCATTGACGTTTAGAACATCAGTTCTTGTTATCCCCATTGTATCACTGTTACTGGTGAATCTCTCCACAACCATCAGTACACTCCTCTTCTTTTCACTTTTAGTATCACTTATCAAAATTCAAGTAGTCCCTTTGTCTACAACCTGTTTAGCAAAATACTATAGAAAGTACAATGCTTAACCACCACAATTTAAAACATCTCATAAAGAATTGAAAAAGTCAAAATAAAATAAAGAAAACCAGATGAAAATTATGAGATTCTTGTACCAATAGTAGCACCTTCCCTGACACCATTGTTGAAATCGAATTTTAGAAGGGAAACTAAAATTGAAGAAGCATGTTTCATAATTTAAGCCATAAATTCAATTGATTATTTTGACTCCACTTAACAGCAAAAAGTAAACATGCAAGTGATTATTTATACTAACCTCGAAAATCCATGAATTCAGGCCTTCTCATCAGAAATTAAAACAAGAAAAACTCAAAATTAAATCAAATCATAGGGAAAAAAGTTTTTGATGGCAGAAACAGACGCTTTCAATAAGGGATTGCTTTGGTTTTTTCGTTTTGGGCGGTGTGGGGTTGGGGGAGAAGAAAGGAACAAAAAGAAAATGCAACGAGATGGGGTGGGGTGCTGGGAAGAACGATTAAGTCTCCTGTTTTGCTTATGTTCATTTTTTTTTACTTTTTTGACTTTATCTTTTTATTTGTTTTCTCATCTTATTTTAATAATTTATTGTTCAAAATGTTCATATTCACTCTCACTGCCCCGCGTGAATTACACCCATTTTGTCCAGCTCAATGTTTTGTTGCCACATGTGCTCGGTCAAAGGTCAGAGGTATTTAAAAATTATGTTTTGCTTGAGTTCGAGTGTCCGGCTGAAACTTTATAGAATAGAGGGACAGGGATGACAAGACCATACTAGTACAAGTGCCTACCATGCTATTCTGCCTACTTCTAAAGCAGATTCAGTCTCGGGGAACGCAACCTGTGCATTTGGTTTTTCATCGTTTGCTAAAGTTGTAGTTTCACTATCTATATAATTTATAGGTTCAAGTTCAACAGAGTCCGAAGCAACCTGGATTTCAAGAGACGGAACTGAAGATGGCAATTCACGAGAATCACACTCGTCAGCTCTATTAGACAATTTATCGAACACATTGGATTCCTGTGAGTTTCCACTGTTGAAGGCGGCTTCCAAGTCAGACGAGTTTGGGGCATGGCTCAGAGTTGCAACTGGAGATGTAGAGGTCGGTTGTGGAGATGCAGAGTTGTAACTCACGTAGTCAACACGGGCTCGTGAAGTATCTTCCCTACTCACCGAATCTGTGAACGTCCTTTGTCCTAATCGTATGCGCAATTTTTCTTTAAAATGCGTCCAATCAAAGAATTGTTTGTTTCGATGCAACCAAGTGAACCAAGCAAGAGCTTCACCATCAAGGTAGAAGGAAGGAAGAGGTAACCAATCCTTCTCAGCGACGCCAGGGTAAGTGAAGTATCGCTCGGCCCGAAAAAGCCAGCTCTCCGGATTGCCGCTGCCGCTGAATCGATCCAGTATCTCCATTGGAGTCCGATGGATGAAAGCACCAATGTAACAAATGCTACAATCTCAAGTATAATTGATAAGAATTAACCTCTATTACAATTACTAGTAGCCGGACTAACACTTAAATTGCAGTCTAACCATAGAAATACAGAAATTGAGATAGTTGTGGATATATGAGAAGACACACAATTAGAAGAAGGGAGATGAGAAGCTTAGACTTGAGAAAGAGGTTGAGAGGACAGACACTTCTCCTCTTTTAATAGAATAGTTCTTGGGCTCACTACTCAACCCGGATCCCAAATTAGTTTGACCATATTATTTGTTCTCGGACCAATAGCTCTTTTCAGCCCAATAGCTATGTGTGTGTTTATAGGGTTGTGTTTGATTCATAACATGGGGCTTCTAAAACAATATTCTTTCTTATCTGCTGATATTTCCTTATATTTTTTAAGCTGACTGAATTTCATTTCAACATTTCTATTGCCAAACATGGACATCAGTTCTTTTGTCCAGAATGTGCAATAGGGACGCTTTTCTTGTGTTCAAACATCTGTATTCAAGTGTGTAAGCAGTTTTACAAACAGATTACTCCTTTTTCTGAAGCCAAAAAAAAAAAAGATTTATGAAATCGGATGGCGAATATACTTTCTTGCAACTATTGAAAATTAAATAATTTTGTCGTCAGACCCAAGTTTGCAATCAGCTTACCTCATAAAGTCAGTGTAGTCACGTGTATAGTTGGGGGTACCTGCAAACAGAAAACGGAGCAAACATTTTACGCCGTGGATAAATGAAGCATTTACACATGTTAGCTGAAAAATAACACATAAAATCACATTAAAATTCTAATTGGAGAGCAGATATATGTTTAGACTGTAATTATCCGATCAAAACCAGGAGTTTGATATCGATTATGTCGAATCAAAAAACATTTAGCATGTTTGTATATACAGGAGTAGTTCCACAAAAGAACCCAGTATAGCTCAGAAGTGGAAAAGAAACATAAAGTTACAACATAATGAATAGTAATACTTTTTAAGTATTTAATTTCTGATGCTTTAGTCCTCCCTTTTTTTGTATACATAAAGCAAGGATCCAAAGAAGATTAGGAGAGTGTAAAGTTCATCTTTTACCTTTCAACATGAAGCGCCACATATCACTCGTAAGTAACTTCTTTCCAACCCACACGCGTACTTCATTCTACTTGAACTCCCAAAAAACACAATACATTTCAATTAATAGGTCTTCAGATGTAACACTGAAGCAGTCAAATAGTATTACAAATTTGATAATGACACAAATCAAGATTCTCAAAAACCTTACCTCTGGATCAAGCGGTTAAGCTTTAATGTCGATGAAGAACGTGTAAGATGTTGCAAATGTTGATTACCATGCGAATGGTGCAGGAATTTGTTTACGCTTCAGCTAAGATCCGATCGCGAATGTAAATTTTGTCTCAGAGTTGTTGACCTGAAAACAAATTAAAGTTCAGGAAGTTGCTAGTATGTACAGTTCTATTTGCATGTTCTTATCGTTTCTTAATCATTAGTATCCGCACCCGCGCGTTGCGCGAAAAATGTAAAGTATAACATTTGAAAAAAAGATCTATTTGAAATTTTTTAGTATTGAGCCTATACATTGACAATTGGAAGGAACTATGAGATCAGCAAAAATAAAGGTAGAACTTTCAACTTATAATTTCTATTCTCGGTATCAAGATGGTGTCATTATAAATAGTAATATAGATTCATCAACAGCTCCAAAGGCTAACTTCTACCTGGACAAATACTTAAATTGCTACTCAATAATTAGATGTAAATCATCTCCATGTCATAATGTATGGATATGTGAAGTATGCACTCACATTCACCATGGGATTCTTGACAGATGAGCCAAGGTAGGCTTCAGTAATTTCCTTCATCTTTGTCAGCACCACAGAAGAGATTTCTTCAGCAACAAACTGCATCTCTTCACTCTTGTTGTTTTATAACAATCATTAGCTTATCACCAGGTCCAGCAAAAACTTTAATAGGCCACAATTTCATGTCACCCTATACATATGCATAACTAAACCTCTTGCCAATAAGCCGCTTTGCATCTGCAATGTAAATCACAATGAGAACTGCATAATAGAACTGAAACCATATAAATACGACTTGGATTATAGCACAAAACCTATGAAAAAGCAAATTACATGGGAAAGCACAAAAATTCCATTAAACAAATATGGATAACTCAATATATGGGATATATGTCATTAACAAATATGATCAAAATGAAGCGTAGGACCCGAAACTCATATAATTTGTTCCTACAACGTGTTTGATTTAAAAATTAGATTACTTCTGGCAATAGATGAAGCATGCATTAAGATATGATATCCTTGAAGATAAAAACAGTTCCGGAATTCCCTTGACTTAGATTACCCTAGCCTAATAAAGAAACGAAAGGGTTACAGACCATAAAATTTGACATCACAAATCAGAAACAAACATCTATATACAACTACTGAGAAAAGGATTTAATTAATCCCACATTATTTCTTATAAAATTTTATGTCAAGATCAATACAACTTTTCTTACACTAACCACAATCACGCAAAACAGCAAAATATAACTTTGTGTTGTTGGACATGGGCGCTTCCTCTATGTGGAAAGATAAAACAAGTGTGATAGAATTCTGTTGAATTAGGGAAATTGACTATGTAGTATTTTATCTCCTATGAAATTAGATTGTTGATCATGTGATGAAAGCACTCATTTAATCTATTGAAATAAACCTTATAAATTAAGGATGAAGCAAAACATATGGTTACAGTAAAAATGAAGACTTTATATACTTCCTTTTTCCATAGGCATATTACGGAAGTATATATGCATATTTTCAGAATTTGCAGTAGTTTAAGAGACTAAACAATTGTCAAGAAACATTGTAAATTATTTTGACAGAATATACATATTTTTAGAATTTGCAGCAGTCTCATAGACATATAGGAGGAACATAAAAAAAAATTCCTTAGATTAATTATTAGGATGTATTATATTGGTAATAATTTGTTAGTGCTGGAAATTGGTATTGAGAAACAGAAGTAGAAATAAGTCTACAATACATAATCACTTCAAGTAGATAGTTTCATCTATTTGAGGATTGCTAGAAATTAATAAATAGTTGTGAAAGTAACGTTATAAACCGACAGAGAAATAAGGGTGCGAAGCAAATAATCTCACGCTTGCAATTTCATGTACTTCAAAAGTTTAGAAAATTTATCAACCATAGCAGCAGAGAAGAGGAAGTATAAAAATAAAAGCAATTATAAAGATGTTACCTTTTCTTCTTGTAAAATTAACTCCACAGAATATGGTATTTCTGGGATGAAGTCATTCAGGATTTTCCATATTCGAACTACTCTAACTTTCAAATTCCATTGCATCAAGTGGCTTGAAATTTATCCAATCTCATGAAGTTTTGTAGCCATATTTGCAAAGTTCTGTAAAAAGTGAAAGGAAAAGAAATTAAAAGGAGAAACCGCATAAAATATTATTTGTAGTTATGGGAAAGTGGATAAGTTATAGAGTTAGGTTAGGATACACACGTTTGGGGAGATGATCGTGTTTTTTTTTAAATCTTTCTTCCCGTGTCTATGTGAAATCTATCTATATTGTTTTAAACCGGCCAATTCCAAATGTGGGAGTCAATTCCAGACGTGGATCAAAGTAATTTTATTTATTGAATTTTCAGTTTTAAAAAATTAAAAAAAAAAAATATCCCAACAAACGTGGGACTCTATGTAGATGTCAACTGAAGTGGAAGTTATAAACTTTGTGAACTTCTTTAAACAAAAAAAAAAAAAAAAAGCACAACAAACATGGGGGTGAGGATCTGCTCCAGTACAATTAGCGCTTGGGGCTGTGGATGACTGACACGTGCTAAAGAAACTTTAAAAGGCCAAGATCTTTCTTTACAATTTTGGGGGCAATAGAATGGGTTTCACTTACCTCGTTTCTTTATAGAATTTTACACATTAATAAATGAGAAATTTTTATAAAGCACTATCTTTTGGTAGTAGTTAGCCATTTATAGATACTATTTGCTATATTACGGATTATAGATACTTTTTTTGTGGTTATAAGATGTATTTGATGTATTTAAGCTATTGTATTCATGAATACAGTAGCAAAAATAGGCGTGGATCAGGGAAGTCCAGCTAACCAGTTGTTGTATTCGAGTGTATTCGATTGTATTCATGGAGTAAAACGTGGGATTACAGCTGGACAGATTATTGTATTCGATTGTATTCGACTGTATTCACGGCGTGAAATAAGGGATTACACTGTTTTAAAACGGAAAGTGAATCAATTAACATAATAGACACCTAACATAACTCAACAAACTCAATTATAACACACAAATTTTGTATTTTCAGTTATAAAAAAGATTCTCAACCAAAAAATACACCAAAAACATAGCAATCTTCAGAAAAATTATATAATACATCTGAATACATAAATTATATTAATTTAAAAAACATATGAATACATTCATGGCATATAGCGAGACAGTGAATACAATGAAATGCATAGAATACAACGAGATACATTGAAATACAATGAAAAAAAAGACAGTGAATACAATGAAATACATGGAATACAACGAAATACATTGAATTACAATTGAAAAAAGACAATGAATACAATGAAATACATGAAAATACATTGAAATATATTAACAGAAAATCAAGTTGCTCAGCCCCAAACTCCGTCGTCTTTGTTCAAGAACAAACCCTAATTCCGACGACTCCGCCGTTCACCGGAAGCCGGTAGTGAAAACGCGCCACCTTGGTCCGACGATAGTGCCTTCAATGGCAAAAAAACAACGTCAAAGCCATTTTCTCTAAAGGAGTAAAAATCTTATCAAGATCTAAGTACTGAATAGTACTTGGTATAAAAAAAGGGGTAGAATGGTCAAATAAGGAGGAAGGTAGAACGCCATACGGGAAAGGACAGAAAAGGATGGTAGCATCGGGGATGTTGACGAAGGCGTAATGAAGTCATTTTCTTCTGGAAACGGAATTGGGCCCAAAATCCAAATACACAAAACAGGTCATTACGTAGACCATTTCATTCGGTGGAGAAAATATGTGAGGAAGGACATATTCAAGTGCAGACGGACGGTAATATTGATTCACCTCCATGCCGGAGAGTTCTGGTAGTAAGATGAAGGTGGAAGATGAGAGAGAGAGGGAGCATAGAAACAAGAAATTTGATGGAATAGGAGAAATTTGAGTGGAGAGAGAAAAATAATACAAAGCTTATTTTATGGCTTAAAGGTAGGATGTGACCATAAATAGGTATTTGGCTATAAAAAATCAAAAGGTAGCTATGGAATATAATTTTTTAAAAGGGTATTTATTTAAAATAAATAAGGTATCAACCTTTGCTATAGGAGGTAACTAATCCAAATGTAAATGCGTATGACATTTTGGCCTTGCCTGCCGTTGCCTTTCGGCCCTTTTGGGATATGACTCTCTTCCTCTTTCGGTATGGTGTGTGCACCAACAATTATTGCTTTTTGATTGATTAATTACACCAATTTCTTCTACTCGCTCTTTTACCCCCTTCATTTTATAGCCTGTTTTGGCCAAGCTTCTTTTTGGCCAAAAGTGTTTTTTTTGGTCCAAAGGCAAAAATTGAGGTGTTTGGCCAAGCTTTTGGTAAGGAAAAAAAATAGCTTTTGAGGAGAAGCAGAAGCAGAAAAAAGTAGACTTCTCTCCAAAAGCACTTTTTTGTAGAAGCACTTTTGAGAAAATACACATAGAAGCAGTTTTTAAAGTACTTGGCCGAAACACTAATTGCTGCTCAGAAGTGCTTTTCAAACTAATTAGCCAAACACAAACTGCTTCTCACCAAAAGTACTTTTGAGAAAAGCACTTTTGAAAAAAAACACTTCTCAAANTAGTAAGATGAAGGTGGAAGATGAGAGAGAGAGAGAGAGAGAGAGAGAGAGAGAGAGAGAGAGAGAGAGAATAGAAACAAGAAATTTGATGGAATAGGAGAAATTTGAGTGGAGAGAGAAAAATAATACAAAGCTTATTTTATGGCTTAAAGGTAGGAGGTGACCATAAATAGGTACTTGGCTATAAAAAATCAAAAGGTAGCTATGGAATATAATTTTTTAAAAGGATATTTATTTAAAATAAATAAGGTATCAACCTTTGCTATAGGAGGTAGCTAATCCTTAATAAATTACTTTCTGATCCGCTCATCATTCATATGTGAGCATATGCAAATGAATAAGAAGATTTATTATCGTCGTGTTAAAAAAATGACACTGACGGAATAGTTGTTGTCTAGTCTAGTGGTGGCGGAACATGGCTGAGGAAGTGCACTGATAGTTGAAGTCGTCATCTTCTGCCACTAATTGTTCTTTTGCTTCATCAGCGTGCCTAAAAATTTCAACTCCATTTTTTTTAAAAAGCTTTTCTATAATGAGATTCTAATTTGTTTCTTATTTTCATTGTGCTCTTGACGGAAGTGGAGGCAGGAGCGACGGTGGTGATCATTTGGATGAGTTTTAGAGCACTTTTTTGACTTATTTATTTAATAAATATTTATTTAATGTTGACTGAATCATGGAATAATATAAAGCAAGATCTTAGCCTTTTAAAGTTCTTTTGAGCACGTGGCAGTCATCTATAGCCCCATTGAAAAGTATTGGAGCTAATTATACTGGAGCAGATCCTCACCTCAAACATGGGACTCAAATATTAATGTAAACTGAATTAGTCAATTCCAAATATGGGAATCAATTCTAGACGTGGATGAAAGTGGTTTTATTTATTAAATGTTCAAGTTTAACAAATTAAAATAAAATTCCAACAAACGTGGGATTAAATATATATAAACTGAATCGGAAGTTTCAAAGTAGTGAACTTCTTTTAAAAAGACAAAAAAAAATAGTTTTTTTAAACATGGAACTCATATGTTGATGTAAACTGAATTAGCAAATTTTTAAATTTCTATTTTAAATTATTTTTTAACCTCCAAATTAGTTGGAGGTTTGTCCTAAAATTGAACACATGTTTATAAAGATTTATGATGGCCATTAACTCAAGATTGTGACTTTCTTTCACTCTGATCCTTTATCCTTTCCAACATAGCAATAACCTGAAGAGATTTCTTTCATTCAACTTTTAAGCATGAGCTAGCAGTAACTGCATAAAGTGATGTTTTCCTTTCTATTCCATTTCAAAAAGGAAATAGAAACATAAACCAGTAGAACAAACGACTCAGGAAATGCAAAATAGAGATTACTAAGCAACTTTAATGTAAAAGGATTAATTCACTCTTATTTGACAGTTGACCCTCTTTGTCTTACTCTCTCTTCCGTTTCTGAAAAGTGCCGAGAAGCAAAAACAAAGAGTCGTGAAAGTAACTGTTAAAGACTGATAAAAGCAACAAATTAAGCAATTTAATTCTATTTTGTCCATGATCAGATGAAGCCTACAATCTTAAAAAGCCAACGGAATACGCGTGGAAAGCTGGACAAAATATAGAAATCATATGATTGTATTTATATGCTACATATGTAAACAGAGGTTGCATAAGATTCCTAAATAGTGGGAGACGCATAGAGAGAACATCACAACTATTTTTATGACAAGTGAAACATATAAATTATAACCTGGTATCCGTTAGCTGAACCTTTTTGAATAACTTCATCATAAACTATGTTATCCGTTGAGTGATCGTCCCCGCTATCTGATGTCAGTGGTCGAATTAATAGTTTCACGCCTTCTGAACTTTTGGCTCTTGATAAAACAATGTAAAGTTGACCATGGGGAAAAACCAGATTCACGCAAATAAATTCCAACAAAATTCATTATAGTCATATCAAAGCATAATCATATTGGAAATTGTGTTCCTTTAAAAAACAATTGGCAATTTTTCATCTTGTGATGCTAACAGCAGTATTCTTGGAATAATTTCATAGTATCTATTTTGGAAATCACCGCTAGCAATTTTAGCACTCTACCCTCCCCATACCCCACTGGTGAGATTTTACTGGATTGTTGTTGTTGTTGTTAATCGCGTGCCATTATATACACGCGATTTTCTTTTAGAGTTAATTTACTTTTCCTAATTTGTATACACAGATTATATATTAATCATACACAGTTATACATACATTATATATAGATTACTACATTATACATTCGCCGGTTATTTCTAATTTAAACGGTTGAGTGAATGACAATTTAGGTTACTTCTTCTAATATATATATATATATATATATATATATATACACACACACACACACACTAGGCGATGATGACCTGTGCCAGCACAGGCCCAACGTGATTTAACTCTGCGTGTTATCTAATTGTAAATATAATATAAATTAATGATGTAAGTATGAGTTGAAGATTAACTTTGAGTGTTATTTAATTCTAAATATAATATAAATTAATGACGTAAGTATGGATTGAAGTTGATCATTGTTGGAACTGGATACAGATTTTATTTGACTTGTATGAAACGAGTGGTTGTAGTTACTTTTATGTCTATCATAGAGTTTTCTGGATTTGGGTGCTTTTGTCAGAAGCATTTTTGATCCTACACAGAGGATGAAGAATCTGGCAGATGTGAGTTTTTACTTCATTTTTACCTTTGCAATACCTCTAATTCTTTCATTTGGTGAATAATCTATTAGAATTAAGATGTCGTTGAGAGCATGGGCTTGCTCTGACAAAATATTTCATACTAAGTGATACACACTTAATTTACATACATTCTGAATAAAATATACATTGTTTGCGTTCACGAGAGCATCACTAATAGTTACAACATGTTACAACATGTATAATACAACTATTAACATGTATAATACAACTATTTACATATGCGGTTTTTGGTCTTCTTTCTGGTCCTTTTTCTTCACCAAAAATATCTGCAAACAAATAAATATGTTGTTAATTAGAAGGTTATTGCAAAACATCTCAATAACTAAATTAGCAAAACTTGTAGTGGAACTCCTAAGAAATGAAGAAGACAGAAAAAAGACACAAAAATTGGAGCAACAAAAGAATATGTCAGCCAGTTGTGGTCTTGTTAAACAAAGCAGGAACATTACAACTTCATAGAACGTTGAGGTGAGACAATTAAGTACTGAACACATACCATATGCTATAAGATTGGAGAATAGAAAAAGGATGAAACTCAAATTAAATTCCACAAGCAATCTAGTAATTTATTTATAACCCTGCAGCTGATGCTTTCTATCACGAAATAAATTCAGATAAATACATTGTTCAACTTTTTTTTGGATCGGTACATATAGCTCGTCCCTTTGGGGACATCTGAATTCTGATATAAAAAAACACATATAGCTCAACTTTTAAGTGAATTCTAAAAACTCATTGAGCTAAATAAATTATTGAAGAACAACAGTGCTGAAATGTCTACACTATAATCCCCCCCCATTCTTTTTCTGAATCAACCTGTCTGCAAGATATCTGAGAGTTGAGAATACCAAAAGAAAGATCACACATGCTAATACAAAAATATATGTTTCAGCAAGCAGACAACAATGAATTTTATGGCTTGCTGCAATACAGAGAATATCTAGGCAAAACTATGTATAATGCAACCATGAAGTGTATAATAAAAAGAAGTCACAAAGATATATTGCCTGTGGATTTGTCCCAGTTGCAATGGTACGATTTACCCAGTTCACGACATGTCTAATATGGCACAAGTGCCATTTTTTCTTCTTTTTCCCTCTTTCTGTATTGATAGTACTATAAATCTCCTTCATAAGTCAAATAGCTCCATGTGTTAATTGCAAATGTATTTTTATGCAGAAAAAAGAATAAAGGAGCCAGCTCATCCTATCATTTCCAGATTCAGTTATACAGAGAATGTAGTTTTGTGGTACCAATTTAAAGAACCTATCCAATAGTATTTACTGTAGTTTTATCTGCTTTGTATATTCTGTTACATAAATTACATCATCATATAACAGGCTATTAAATCTTACTCCCGTTATCTCGTCATTATTCATTATGATATGAAGCGCATCATAAAATGTATGATTAGTTCTACCCTCCATTCCAACATAGACCAGTATAATAAAAGCACAGTTTGGTTATAGCTATTGATAAAGCTAATGAAATCTAGCATCTGATCCATACTATTTACTCTTTTTTTTTGCCTTCTTTGAACCAAAGTACGGGGAAAAAATCAAGGAAAGATCAAATCGATGTTCTACTACCTTGAAAATATTTTGTGTTTCTCTGCAAAAACAAACCACCCGTGTGAAGTAAAGAAGAACCACAAAACTGTATTTGAGGGAGATATGCAACACACACCCTTCCTTTTGTGCTAATATTTTATGAGCTGCTAAGTTCATTCTGATTAATCTGAGCTTCTAAATTTGTGACGGCCCAAAGGGTCATCACCTGTATTCCTACTCACTCTGTATTTCTGAGGCCGTGAAAACCTCACTTGGGGGTTGCCTCGAATTTGTGTGCGCAGTCCGGGCGCGTAGCCGGAACGTTTATATATGAATTTGTGAGAAAGATAATAAAATTTTGATGTTTTAATTGATTAAGTTTGACTTCGGTCAACGTTTTGGGCAAACGGACCCGGACTCGTGATTCGACAGTCCCGGAGGGTCCGTAGAAAAATATGAGACTTGGGGGTGTGCCCGGAATCAAATTCCGAGGTTCCGAGTCCGAGGAATGAATTTTTACGTGAAATTATTTTCTGAAAGTAATTAAAGAATTGGAAAGTGTTATTTGTTTAGAAGACTGTGCTGTTGGGCTCGTATTTTGGTTCCGACGCCCGGCACAAGTCTTAAATATGAGTTAAGCAATTNNAAAACAGGTCATTACGTAGACCATTTCATTCGGTGGAGAAAATATGTGAGGAAGGACATATTCAAGTGCAGACGGACGGTACGATTGATTCACCTTCATACCGAAGAGTTCTGGTAGTAAGATGAAGGTGGAAGATGAGAGAGAGAGAGAGAGAGAGAGAGAGAGAGAGAGAGAGAGAGAGAGAATAGATATGGGGTAGGGGATAGGAGAAANAAGTTTAAAAAAATAGAGAAAAAAATCACATGCATGTATTTGATTATTCTTCTTTGTAGGTTTAGAGAATATCTAATCATCTTGACTTTGAGAAATATGTCATCATACGATGATTCGCATTAGTCATTTATTAAATTTGTACTTTATTTTTTCAAGCATAATAATTTAGTAATTATATATTCATTGACTACACAACTCGGTATACATATGTAACACACATGGGAACCCAATAAAAATCAAAAAGTTAAAAAAGAAGAAGAAGAAAGTACAGGGGGAAACGAGAAAGAGAAAGGCTTGCAATCTACAAGTTTGATAATTAACACTTGAAGGGAGTGATAATGAAGTAATCATTGAAAATGCCATTTGATTACATGGATTAGGGAGGTCCCTAATCAATCGTTAACCATCGGAGGAAATGAAAAAGAAGTAATGCTGAAAGTGTTATTTGGTTATTCCGGTATAAAATTTGAGTTTAAATTTGTGCGATAATTGATTACAAGCGTTAGCTAAAATAAAGATAAAATTTATTTCAACATTATATTTATAAATATAGAAGGTGAGATTATTTATCCCAATTATAATCATGACTATAATTTCAGGATTATAATCCTTCTTAGTTCTCTTAAAAACACCTCAATTGATGAATTAGTACCATTTTTTCCTCCTTCTATATATGTATTACAAAATTCACAAAACTATTCATAAATTTAAATGTGAACTCAATTATTATATGGCCTGTGCGTGATTTAACTCTGCGGGTTATCTAATTATAAATATAATATAAATTAATGGTGTAAGTATGGATTAAAAATTTAACTTTGCGTGTTATTTAATTCTAAATATAATATTATGTCTATCATAGAGTTTTCTGGATTTGGGTGCTTTTGTCAGACAATTTTTGATCCTACACAGAGGATGAAGAATCTGGCAGATGTGAGTTTTTTACTTCATTTTTACCTTTGCAATAGCTCTAATTCTTTCATTTGGTGAATAATCTATTAGAATTAAGATATCGTATAGAGCATGGGCCTGCTCTGACAAAATATTTCATACTAAGTGATACACACTTAATTTACATACATTCTGAACAAAATATACATTGTTTGCATTCACGAGAGCATCACATTAAGGGATGCTTAAAGTGCCACAGCAGTTACAACATGTATATTCTTTCTGGTCCTTTTTCTTCACCAATAATATCTGCAAACAAATAAATATGTTGTAAATTAGAAGGTTATGGCAAAACATCTCAATAACTAAATTAGCAAAACTTGTAGTGGAACTCCTGGAGCAACAAAAGAATATGTCAGCCAGTTGTGGTCTTGTTAAACAAAGCAGGAACATTACAACTTCATAGAACGTCGAGGTGAGACAATTAAGTACTGAACACATACCATATGCTATGAGATTGGAGAATAGAAAAAGGATGAAACTCAAATTAAATTCCACGAGTAATCTAGTAATTTATTTATAACCCTGCAGCTGATGCTTTCTATCACGAAATAAATTCAGATAAATACATTGTTCAACTTTTTTTTTGGATCGGTACATATAGCTCGTCCCTTTGGGGACATCTGAATTCTGATATAAAAAAACACATACAGCTCAACTTTTACGTGAATTCTAAAAACTCATTGAGCTGATAAATTATTGAAGAACAACAGTGCTGAAATGTCTACACTATAATCCTCCTATTCTTTTTCAGAATCAACCTGTCTGCAACATATCTGAGAGTTGAGAATACCAAAAGAAATATCACACATGCTAATACAAAAATATATGTTTCAGCAAGCAGACAACAATCAATATTTTATGGCTTGCTGCAATACAGAGAATATCTAGGCAAAACTATGTATAATGCAGCCATGAAGTGTATAATAAAAAGAAGCCACAAAGATATATTGCCTGTGGGTTTGTCCCAGTTGCAATGGTACAATTTACCCAGTTCACGACATGTCTAATATGGCACAAGTGCCACTTTTTCTTCTTTTTCCCTCTTTCTGTATTGATAGTACTATAAATCTCCTTCATTGGTCAAATAGCTCCATATGTTAATTGCAGATGTATTCTTATGCAGAAAAAAGAATAAAGGATCCGGCCAGCTCATCCTATCATTTCCAGATTCAGTTATACAGAGAATGTAGTTTTGTGGTACCAATTTAAAGAACCTATCCAGTAGTATTTACTGTAGTTTTATCTGCTTTGTATATTCTGTTACATAAATTACATCATCATATAACAGGCTATTAAATCTTACTCCCGTTATCTCATCACTATTTATTATGATATGAAGCGCATCATAAAATGTATGATTAGTTCTACCCTCCATTCCAACATAGACCAGTATAATAAAAGCACAGTATGGTTATAGCTATTGATAAAGCTAATGAAATCTAGCATCTGATCCATACTATTTGCTTTTTTTTTTTGCCTTCTTTGCACCAAAGTACGGGGAAAAAATCAAGGAAAGATCAAATCGATGTTCTACTACCTTGAAAACATTTTCTGTTTCTCTGCAAAAACAAACCACCCGTGTGAAGTAAAGAAGAACCGCAAAACTGTATTTGAGGGAGATATGCAACACAAACCCTTCCTTTTTGTGCTAATATTTTATGAGCTGCTAAGTTCATTCTGATTAATCTGAGCTTCTAAATTCTTATAAGTGCATTCATGTTAATTTATCTATTTTTCTACACTATTGAGGCAATATGTCTAAAAGACCAAATCAATTCTCATTTAACACTATTTTTATATATCATTCACTGCTAGTCCTTTAATCACTCTGCATAACCACCTACCTCCTTGGCTGATATCTAAAGACAATCTAAAAAGATTTTATAGCATAGTAAACTCAAAAAAGACACAATTGTTTCATTCTAATAATGACCTATATTCAAATATTATGATCATCTATCTTATCGCTGCATAAAAAATTGCAGCACTTCTAAGCCTAAATTGTTGGAGTTAAAGTAGTCTACACCACAAATGAGATGGTAATATTTTAATTTAATTTCAAGATCAGTGTTCTCTATCAATGGATTATCATACTAATCAAAGTTACTCAATTTAAAGATGGTTGTGGAGCAACGAACTTACAAGCAAATATCTGGTTTATCTTCCACCTTTTACTCTTATATATTTTAATGTAAAAAGACACAAATTCATATGACAAAAGTTATTTTCTACTGCTTTTAAAGAAGAATGGAGAGAAAATTTCATGTTATGATATCCAGAAGAATGATGGGTGTTTCTCATTTTCAATATTAACAACTTCTCCATAGAAGAGTCCACTTACATAAGTGTAACAGAAAACCATATACCAATCAACCAACATATTTAAATGCAACTAATGTTCATACTCCTACATTTTCTTGTTCAACATCCATGTAAATGAAGGGTGATAATTACAAATATTGAATCAACAATGACCATGATCGATAAAATTTTGACTAACATTAATATTTGCATCAGAATCTTAGACACAAGAGAAGAGGCAAAATAAGAATGAAGAGAAATAAAAAAATGATAGAACTATTATATATTCTACATTATTATAGTATAATTTTATATCTCAATATTTTAGTAATATTTTCAGTAGTTTACTATTACAGATAATATAACAAAATGAATATTTAGTTAAAGTTTAAAAAAAGCGATTGGAGTCTAGATTTGTAATCAAGTAAGCTAACCTTGTGTTGTCGTGATATTTGTTGAGCAGAGGAGCATTCAGAAAGCATAACTTTGAAACCAAAAACAATTCATTCAATATATATGTGATGAATGACATAGCTAGAAGCACACAGAATTACAATCAAAAGGGAAAGCTTTTCCATTCTAATAATGAGATAGAAATAGATAACAAAAACTAATATTAGCTCTGAAGTTTCCTGAGAAATAATTTAAACAAAAACAAAATCATTCATGCTTAAGTAATTCCACTCTAATTATAATCTTAAACTCCTCAAACTCCTTAAATTTTCAGCAGCACCTATCAAATGACTATTATCAACATCAAAAAGCAATCTTAAATCAAGCTTCTGTAAATTAGTACAACATTTGCTTTGACTCAGGAAATGAAGCAACCCCTCTTTACTGCCACCAATTTTAACAAAACCCCATCAACAATTGCTCTACAAGTTCTTAATTCCATTGTTTATACTACAAAGGCAAATGAGTAATGACTTTCTTAAACCAGAAGAAGATGCATATTTGAACACTCGGAATGGGAATAATGTGTCTGAGATGAAAGTGAAGTTGATTGAACCTTCTCTTAAAACATGTGATATTAATTTGAGAAAGTGGAATATGAACAAAAGTAATGAAAAAACAAGTTCAAGTTATGTGTTGACTACATATTAGAATGCTGTGAGTAAAAAGAATGCTTTAAAAATTGGTACTTTGGTGCAATTGTGGCTAAAGCTCCAAGCAGAAGAGTCCATTTCCAGCACAGAGTCTTAAATGAGTAAACATGTTTTTATCCAGAGATAAAATGCAGTAAATCAATCAAGTACATCTTAGTTTCAAACTAATTGGACTCGACTATATGAATCATCATTCTATTTTACATACTACTCTCCGGCCTAGCTTGGGCGAGATCGACTATTCCACCGGGTACCTGCTAACACCCACCAGCAAAAGTACCGGCTAACTCTGCCCCAAGGCTTAGGCACATGGGAATCACCTTGTTTTTCTTTTTTTCTTTTTGGGAATTGTACATTACCCTTCACCCTACATCAACCCTCTTCCAGGTCTGGACCTGTTTATGCTTTGTGAATTTCACAGAGAAGGGGTTAAAAAAATGCACCAAATTTGAAGGAATTAGGCTTAAAGCTCCAAGCTTGACACTTACTAACATCCAGTCTTACATACCTATAGTGAATTTTTCAACAGTATTTGAAGCTAAATGGGTTTCAAAATACAAGTCAATTTGCAGATTTCAGCTACAATATGATAAAAGAACAAAAATTTACAGCTGGGTAAAAGCAGAGAAAAGTAAAGGGACCTGGGGTTGGTGAGTTCTTGTGCCAGAAACTATCCCACCAATCGCATTCACTACTTCCTTTGTTCTCAACGGGAACAATGTTAATGGATTTGTTTTTCTTGTTTTTTGTGTTTGATTTTCTTAAACTTCTTTGAATCTTTCTTCGTCTTCTTTATGTTTTGCACTGGTCAAACTCTAAACACAACTTAAATAGATAATAGGAGTAACTTTTATCAGTGTATAATGTTAACATATTTAGATTCATTCTTTTACTTTGGAAAGTTGAGCAGCTTTAGATTTTTCTCTTGGCTAATAACAATAAGAGATCTAATATTCCAATCCATAACGAACTGACCAACTCTTCGCATCACTTACCAAACGGACGAAGTTTTCTTTCCTCATTTCTTCTCTAGGAATAGCAATAGATTTTAAGATGCAGAAGTTGGGATAGTTGACTGCTGCTACAGGCTTTGTTTTCTCTTTTCTTTCAATTGAAGTTGGACAATTTTTCGCTCTAGCGACTCTTGTGCTGCCTTTCACAGCTTTTCAGTTTGAAGATTGGCTAAATAGGAAGCTTGAATTTCATAGATTACTTAAAGCTCAATTGACTATACTACCCACTTAATGAATTTTAACTTGAACTGAACTACTTCAAAGGTAAAATTTATATTAATATTTGCCTTTGAATTTAGTTTTCCTTCCCCTTCCAATCATTCCAAGCAAGAAGGGAATGTAACCTTGAAAGTCATTAGAAATAAACCAATGACTATATAATAGTCTATTTAAAGTGTCATCAGTTCATAGAAAAACACGACGTAGCATCGTAGTCTAATTTGACCAGTAGCTACATAGCATCAAAGAACATCAAATACAACAGATGGTAACAAAATAAATAGACTTGAAGAAGTAATTAATAAAGAATACTCATTTTATAAAACATAAGACCACCGATTCAAACTTATGATACAAATTAACTAATTTTTTATGCATCGCAAGATGCAAATATTCATTAGTAGAGTTTGACACCAGGCCACTGGCTATGAAATTGAGAAGAATGGAACGAACCCAACAAACACATGAAAAGGGAAAAAAATGAATAAAAAAGGAGAAGAAAATTGGGAAGAGATATCCATTCTTGTACTTTGCAGACACAAAAAATCAACTGATTTCTATAGTTTAACAAACAGAATTTGTTCATCCGTCAAACCCTAACTCGAAAATCTGTAATTAATTCACTCTGTTCTAACGAATTTGAAACAAAAAAGAAGGAGAAAGAGATCGAAAACAATAAAATTCATATTAAGTAATAAGAAAAGCACCTGCACAAGTTGAAGAGATGAGGAAGACGAAGATATCTGAAGCTCTGTAAATTGTGATGTACACAAATCGAATAAAACCCACCTCTGTAATAAGGTAAACACTACATGTAGTAGTTGGGTAGATATAGAAAAGCCATGTATACAGATAAGCTCAAAAGTCAAATTCAAAAAGAAATTTTTACCCGATTTCGAACTGATCTTGTGATGGATCGCTTCTCTGATGCTTTTTCTTGTGCCTGCTTTGCTAAGGAATACATTCATTGAAAGAGAAGAAAGGATACATGTGCTAATAGCCAAAAATGCACACGTATATCTGGGGAGAGCACAAAAGGGCACGTATGTAGCTAATAAGAAATGACTCAAATGCCCTCAAACCTCTTTAAAAAGAGATCCAAGCAGACATGTCGAAAAACTTTCTCTTCTAAAGAAGAGACCGTGAATTCAATTATTACTACATATTATAAATATAAATATAAATATAATTAGCTATATAAATCATGAAATTTTTTATTTTGTACCTCACACAACTGACATTAGTTGTGTGAGGCCTTTTTTCGTCTCACAACTTTGTGGTCCCATAATTTTGTGGACCCAATATGTAAAGAGATATTTACATACATATACACTATTTGAAACCTTATTACGAAAAATGTCCATGTTTTGGCATTTACTCGACCTAAACACATTTTAGTTACAAAATATATACAATCCACATATATATACAACTAATATATATTATAAAACTTATCTACAATTTTCATACATTATTTCTATCCAGTTATATATATATATATATAAAACAGAATACAATTTTTCTACAAATTTACTATAATTTCATAAATATAATGTGTGTCATGTCTTCTTCTTCTTCTTTTTCGAGTTTCAATCTGAAATTCAGCCAAAATCAAGTCTAATCTTCACCAAAACACCCTCAAAATAGAAATACAAACTCCAAACCATATTTTCAATTGTTTGCAACAAACGCCCAATCCAAATAAATAATGTTTTTTGAAAACCCAAATTCGAATTCAAAGCTTCAAAGCTTTTTAATGGCTGTCAATGGTGGAATTGCTGCTCTCTTTTTCTTTGCTTTACATTACTGGAATTAGGGATTGAGAGATAGAGAGACGTAGAGAGAATTCCCAATTATTTGCAACAACACCCAATTCAAACAAATAATATTTTTTGAAAACCCAAATTCGAATTCAAAGCTTTTTAATGGCTGTCAATGGTGGAANAGCAACCCTCTTCCAGGTCTGAACCTGTTATGCTTTGTGAATTTCACATAGAAGGGTAAAAAAATGCACCAAATTTGAAGGAATTAGGCTTAAAGCTCCAAGCTTGACACTTGCTAACATCCAGTCTTACATATCTATAGTGAATTTTTCAACAGTATTTGAAGCTAAATGGGTTTCAAAATACAAGTCAATTTGTAGATTTCAGCTACAATATGATAAAAGAACAAAAATTTACAGCTGGGGAAAAGCAGAGAAAAGTAAAGGGACACGGGGTTGGTGAGTTCTTGTGCCAGAAACTATCCCACCAATCGCATTCACTACTTCCTTTGTTCTCAACAGGAACAATGTTAATGGATTTGTTTTTCTTGTTTTTGTGTTTGATTTTATTAAACTTCTTTGAATCTTTCTTCGTCTTCTTTATGTTTTGCACTGATCAAACTCTAAAACTCAACTTAAATAGATAATAGGAGTAACTTTTATCAGTGTATAATGTTAACATATTTAGATTCATTCTTTTACTTTGGAAAGTTGAGCAGCTTTAGATTTTTCTCTTGGCTAATAACAACAAGAGATCTAATATTCCAATCCATAACGAACTGACCAACTCTTCGCATCACTTACTAAACGGACGAAGTTTTGTTTCCTCATTTCTTCTCTAGGAATAGCAATAGATTTTAAGATGTAGGAGTTGGGATAGGTGACTGCTGCTACAAGCTTTGTTTTCTCTTTTCTTTCAAATGAAGTCGCACAATTTTTCGCTCTAGCGACTCTTGTGCTGCCTTTCACAGCTTTTCAGTTTCAAGATTGGCTAAATAGGAAGCTTGAATTTCATAGATTACTTAAAGCTCAATTGACTATACTACCCACTTAATGAATTTTAACATGAACTGAACTACTTCAAAGGTAAAATTTATATTAATATTTGCCTTTGAATTTAGTTTTCCTTCCCCTTCCAATCATTCCAAGCAAGAAGGGAATGGAACCTTGAAAGTCATTAGAAATAAACTAATAACTATATAATAGTCTATTTAAAGTTTCATCAGTTCATAGAAAAACACGACATAGCATCATAGTCTAATTTGACCAGTAGCTACATAGCATCAAAGAATATCAAATACAACAGATGGTAACAAAATAAATAGACTTGAAGCAGTAATTAATAAAGAATACTCATTTTATAAAACATAAGACCACCGATTCAAACTTATGATACAAATTAACTAATTTTTTATGCATCACAAGATGCAAATATTCATTAGTAGAATTTGACACCAGGCCACTGGCTATGAAATTGAGAAGCATGGAACGAACCCAACAAACACATGAAAAGGGAAAAAAATGAATAAAAAAGGAGAAGAAAATTGGGAAGAGATATCCGTTCTTGTACTTTGCAGACACAAAAAATCAACTGATTTCTATAGTTTAACAAATAGAATTTGTTCATCCGTCAAACCCTAACTCGAAAATCTGTAATTAATTCACTCTGTTCTAACGAATTTGAAACAAAAAAGAAGGAGAAAGAGATAGAAAACAATAAAATTCATATTAAGTAATAAGAAAAGCACCTGCACAAGTAGAAGAGATGAGGAAGACGAAGATATCTGAAGCTCTGTAAATTGTGATGTACACAAATTGAATAAAACGCACCTCTGTAATAAGGTAAACGCTACACGTAGTAGTTGGGTAGATATAGAAAAGCCACGTATACAGATAAGCTCAAAAGTCTAATATGCCCTCAAACAAAACTTAAATTACCCATAAGCAAGCATGTCGAAACTCTTTCTCTTCTACAGAAGAGAAAAAAAGCAACTGAAAGAAAATTGTGGGAGCTTGTTATGGTGGTCATGGGGCTTTGTTTTTTCCGGATTAAGGTTGAGGTTGCTTGATGTTCGGTAAAAAATGCATATATTTAACCATTATTGCCTCACATTATGGCACCTTTTAATCGTCTTTTGAGTATCAATTATAGTACTTTGTGCTTAATATTATATTTTAACTGTGTAAAAAAAACGGTGTGAAGATGAAGGGATTTGGAGCAAAATTGAATAAAACGCGGAAGGAAAAAAAAAGAATTAAAAAAAGGGACACTCTTTGGATTTTGTCCCCCCAAGTGGAAGACAAGAAAAAGGGATATATAATTGAATTGCATTTAGAATGCAATATATGGATGAAAGTGACGCAGCCAAGCAAGGAACGTAAAACTTACTGGTTTCAGCGCCAGGGTTAGCGCTAGGCGCTACCCTGGACGCTGTGTGACGGGGTTTTTCCTATTTCGTCTGGGATAAGGTTATTTCGGCCCAAGACGCCCCCAACTCGTATAAAAGGAGTCCTAAACCTGATTTGGACTGAATCTAACATACTTTGAAGGAGAATTCAAGGGGAGGAACACACACCACGCTTGGATGAGGCTTCTAACTAGTTTTTCTTCTCCTCTCTTCCTTTAATTTCATAGTTCATTAGTTCTAGATTTTTGGGGTGCTACATGAACGTTGTAGTTTGAAGCTTGCATTGTTCTTATTATCTTATCATATTGGTTTATTTATTTAATCTTGCGCTTAATTATTTGATTGCTTGATCACTAATTGAATACTATCTACGACTCTAGGATTGAAATCGGGAGAGGGAATTCTAGATTGCATATAAGATTGAGTAGAGCAAGATCTTAACTCTGGGGGGAGGGGGGGGGGGATTTGCGATTAGGATAGGAATATACCTAATCGCCTTGCTTGGTTAATATACAGAAATTATAAATGCGTTCTTGTTAATCCTAATTCCATAGGAATATAAGCGTTAGGTTAGCTTGAATAGGCGAGTTGTACTTCGGGAGAAGGCTACGAGCAATATTAACCCTGTCAACCAATAAATCAGATAAATTAATTAGACGATTTAAGTGAAAAACTCAACGGGGTTGTTAGCTAACCCATAGCTCTAGAATATTTACTCACATTGAATTCGTCTCCATAATTCGCCAACTTATTTTCTTTAATCTCTTAATTTGTTACTCTAGATTAATTTTAGTTAAATATTCATACTTTAGAATACGCTTGAATAGATTAATTGTTTGGTTTAATTTAGTTGATAGTTAATCACAAGTCCCTGTGGGTAAGATATCTGGACTTACAATCCTATATTACTTGTCGACCACGTATACTTGCGTGTGCGTTTGGGAGCAACAAGTTTTTGGCGCCATTGCCGGGGACTTAGAAATTAACTAGCCTACTAGATTAGATTTTTACTCTTTTTCTATTCAAGTTTTTAAATTTTTATCTTAGTTTAATACGTATTATCTTTGTTGATATGGAATCTTGGAATGATAATTGGTCGAATATTGGTTATTCTTATTTTGGTGATCCATGTTCATATTGTGGAGGACCACACTTGTGGCAAAATTGTGATTCTCAATCTTATGGGTGGAATATTTGTAATATGTGTGGTGGTCAAGGTGGCCATTGTGATGGTTGTCCTAATTCTTTTCATCCTTTTCTGAGTCCTTTTTATGATCTTTCTAACAGTGTTTGTGAGTTTGATAGGGGCAATGAAGTGCAGGATATGGAACGTGATGCATATATTAGGGATATTATGAGGCAAATAGCCGAGCAACAAGATGAAAATCGAAAGGATATACAAAGAATTAGTGCATCAATCATGAGAATGAAGGCCGAGGCGGAGGAAGTGGCTGAAGAGAGTGAGTTCCCACCAGAAAATAATTTTGAAGAAGCAGATATAGTGAGCCAATGTTGGCTAGAGGAACAAGCTCAACTGATAAAATCTCATGAGTTTCTACGTGATGGTCTTTCAAATATGACAGAACAACTAATAGAAGGAAGAATTGAGCTCAGGCAAGAGATAGACCAATTTGGCTCTGATATCCATGACTTGCAGGCTCAATTGAATAAAAAGGTTAAGGCGTCTGATGCCCTACAACCAATTTTTGTGGATACTGGCCAGCTTGTGGAGCGGAAAGAGGAACTTCAACTATTCGACCAAAATATTATTAATGATGCCAAGGTTGACGAAGAGTGCAAAATTGAGGATGTCAAAAATAATGCAGTTCTGGAGGTGGAGAGTATTGGACCTCATTCTAAATACTTTTCAACATTGTTTTTGGTTGGTGAAATGAGAATTGATCCATTCGAGCATATGGAGGAGTCAATGGATGAGGAACAAAGTGTTTATATTCTGAAATTTGCCACACCAAGGAAACAAAACGACATCCCTCACTTAAAGGCCAAGAAGTGCAAGATGCGATACCTATTACTTGGTTCCTTTATTTTTACACCACCACCCCAGGAACGTGACACAAAAGTTGATGCGAAAGGGTACAATTCATATCCTCAAAGTGGAAGGAAAAGTGGTGAAAGTGATGGCGTCGTGCCGCGATGTTAAATCAAGCGCTTGTTGGGAGGCAACCTAATTTTATTTTTCTTTTTTACTTTTGCTTATTTTTTTTATTGTGTTATTTTTTGTAGTGTTGTTTTTGTGTTTTGTAGGAGTACGAGCATGGAATCAAAGCCAATAGGCATGTGCAAAAGCGAGCAAGTGGTTGAAACTAAGTGTGAGGTACCCGCACACAGGATCATACATGGGAGAAGTCTGAGTATTCCGTGAGCTGCTAATTCTTCTGCCTTTGGTCTACCAGGGAGTCTCTTTTACCCTCTTGTTATTTTCAGTGTGCACTGAGAACATTGCACAATTTTAAGTGTGGGGTGAGGAGATTGTCTGGGTGATTTTCTGTGCTATCTTAGCTTAGTTGTAGTACTCGTTATTAGTGTAGTAGTTTTTGTTAAAAATAAAAAATAAAAAAGAACGAAAAAAGAGAAAAAAATTAGGAAATTGGGACTTTTCCCGACGATGGATATTGTGGACAGCTTTCTTGAGGGATTAAGGTCCAATAAAAAAATTTAAAAATATTTTTTTTTTTGTTTCTAGTTAGTTTTAGTTAGATAATAATCCCCTTGGTTTTTCTTTTTGCATCGGTTCTTTTCCAGGGGATGTAACTTGAACCGGGTAATTTTTTTATTTTTTATTTATTTTTAGGATTAGATTTTTTTTTGAGTAGTAAAAGAGGGAGAAGAAAAACCTTTATGACTTGTTTGATACTGTCATATTTAGGCCTGAGCTTGAGTAGTACTTTCCTCTGAGTGCTTGAGTAATGAATAAAATAGCTGACTTTCTGACACTTAAGCTCAGGGTTGTGACTCTGTATATAACTTATGTTTATTTTGTTGTTCGCTATGATCTTGTCTGTCTTAGAGTAGAATTGATCCGTCTTGATTGAGACTTGTGCCATGTGTGGTGAGGATTTCTTACATATATTTTTCATATTTTGCATCTTAGTCTAGAACTTGCCCTGCATGTTATTGAAGCTAAATAAAAGTGTTGCTTTGTTTAGAAGATGATAATAGGCTTTCTTTGTTATGTCTTGTGAATTTTAGCCTGTTCAGATATTGTACAACTAGATAGCCCTTTGAGCCTGTAGCCTTTTGTTTGGAAGTCGTATTTTTGCCTTGATCCGTTTGTATGAATCCCTAGCTTTTGCACCCTGCTTCCTTGAGCACTGTCGCTTAGACCGTGATATTAATTGATAAATTTGAAGAAAGGGATGATTAAGTGAAAAATGGTGACCAATGATAGCTGCAAAGTGATTAAAAGGCCTTCATGAAAAGAATGTGACATGAAAAAAGAGAGAATGAAAAAAAACTTGCTTCGAAAAAAAGAAAAGAAATGTTCTTGATATGAGGGAAATACTTGTGAAATAATAGATGAAGAGAGGGCTGAAAAATAAAGTGAACAGTAAAAAATAATGGGCGATGAAGTCTAAAGTGCAAAGTGCTTAGGTAAATGTAAGTCACTATTATATAATTCTCCTATCCATCCCCTAGCCAACATTACAACCCGTTAAATTCCTATTTGATTCTATTCGAGCATACTTAATTAGTAGAGATGTACATAATGGGCAAGCCTATGGTTCTTTGTGCATACATGTGAATTTCTTTGTGAGTGCAAGAGTTGTTCTTTGATGCTAAGTCCTTAGATTATATTCGGTCTTTGATTTGAGTGTATGGAGTATTTATTCTTGTGAGGGCACTGTTTTCATGATAGATAGGTGATGTTATTAGCTTATTTGACAGAATAGGTGAGCGAGCTTAAATTTGATAAGTTAGAGTCCATCTCTGAGGTTAGGAGCTTAGAAGCTTGTTCTTTGTTTGTGACTTGTATATCTTATACGATGATCAGGAAGTATATATCTAATGGTTTGAGTTGCTATAGGGCCTAATTGTTAGTATCAACCGAAGTGGTGGTGTTTCTAGGCTTGATTTATTGAGAGAGGTTTTAATGCTTACTCGAGGACGAGCAAGAGTCTAAGTGTGGGGTGTTGATGTTCGGCCAAAAATGCATATATTTAACCATTATTGCCTCAAATTATAGCACCTTTTAATCGTCTTTTGAGTATTAATTATAGTATTTTGTGCTTAATATTATATTTTAACTGTGTAGGAAAAGACGGTGTGAATATGAAGAGATTTGGAGCAAAACAGAATAAAACACGGAAGGAAAAAAGAATTAAAAAAAGGGGGACACCCTTTGGATTTTGTCCCCCCAAGTGGAAGACAAGAAAAAGGCATATATAATTGAATTGCATTTAGAATGCAATATATGGATGAAAGTGACGCAGCCAAGCAAGAAACGTAAAACTAACTGGTTTCAGCGCCAGGGCTAGCGTTAGGCGCTATCCTGGACGCTGTGTGACGGGGTTTTTCCTATTTCGTCAAGGATAAGATTATTTCGGCCCAAGACGCCTCCCAACCGTATAAAAGGAGTCCTAAACCTGATTTGGACTTAATCTAACATACTTTGAAGGAGAATTCAAGGGGAGGAACACACACCGTGCTTGGATGAGGCTTCTAACTAGTTTTTCTTCTCTTCTCTTCTTTTAATTTCATAGTTCATTATTTCTAGAGATTTGGGGTGCTACATGAACGTTGTAGTTTGAAGCTTGCATTTTTCTTATTATTTTATCATATTGGTTTATTTATTCAATCTTGTGCTTAATTATTTGATTGCTTGACCACCAATTGAATACTATCTATGAATCTAGGATTGAACTCGGGAGAAGAAATTCTAGATTGCATATAAGATTGAGTAGAGCAAGATCTTAACTCTGGGGGGGGGGGGGGGACGGATTTGCGGTTAGGATAGGAATATACCTAATCGCCTTGCTTGGTTACTATACAGGAATTATAAATGCGTTCTTGTTAATCCTAATTCCATAGGAATATAGGCGTTAGGTTAGCTTAAATAGGCGAGTTGTACTTCGGGAGAAGGCTACGAGCAATATTAACCTTGTCAACCAATAAACAAGATAAATTAATTTGACGATTTAAGTGAAAAACTCAACGGGATTGTTAGCTAACCCATAGCTCTAGAATATTCACTCACATTGAATTCGTCTCCATAATTCGCCAACTTCTTTTCTTTAATCTCTTAATTTGTTACTCTAGATTAATTTTAGTTAAATATTCATACTTTAGAATACGCTTGAATAGATTAATTGTTTGGTTTAATTTAGTTGATAGTTAATCACAAGTCTCTGTGGGTACGATATCTGGACTTACAATCCTATATTACTTGTCGACCACGTATACTTGCGTGTGCGTTTGGGAGCAACATTGCTGCAATTTTTTTGGGGTTTTGTGTGTGTGTTTGGGGGGGGGGGGGTAATGGAGTTGAAGGACAGATGGTGAAATGGGTTATTTCATAGACATTTTTATCGGGGTTTATCACAAGAATATTTTTTTATTGGGGCGATAACTCTAAAAAGAATAAATAAATTGTCAAGCTTTTCTTTCATCTCGTGACAAATATGACCAGGAACAACTAATTCAAACCCCTCCTTTCTTTTTTTACCATTAACAATAACTTGTTTCAGTTAGGAGTTCGAACAACTGCTTCAAATACTTTTGTTTTAATCAAACTAATCACAGATCAATCAACTTATGAGGAAGAACCGTTTGCAAATGAGGGTAAATTTGGCCCCCATTTGGTAACGGGCAAACATATTTGATCCCAACTATTAATGAAGGATAAATATGTCCTATTTCATATAGTTCAAGGGTAAATATGACCATTTGCCCTAAAATAAAATACACATGGCAAAAATGAAGACAACAGCAATAACATATTCAATATACTTCTATAAATGGGGGTTGGAAAGGATAATGTGTATGTATACCATACCCCTACCTTGTGAATGTAAAAATATTATTTTCATTTGACTCCCGCCAAGAGAAATATGAAATAGGAGAATAAAGTATAAGAAATTTAAAAATAAAAAATACGAGAATACTCTATGAGGTCGTTTGGTAAAAAAAAAATTATCCCGAGATCATAATCCCAGGACTAATTTATACGATATGAGAGATAGGATAAAATAATCTCACATTTCGTGGGATAAGGTGGGATAAGATGGGATAATTTGAATTAAGTCAGAGATTAAATTTGTACCTTGTTTGGTTGGCGGTATTATTTATACCGCGAACCAAACAAATTATAAATTTAATCTTACATCTTATCCCAGCTTATACCTCATACCAAACAACCCCTATACAAGGAGGATAGCAAAAGTAAAGGACCCGTTTGCACATAGATTTTGCCAAATTTTTCTCTATTTTTTTTGGCTAATACATGTTTGTTCATAAATATTATCCATGTTTCGGCAAATTCCCAAATCCCAAAACCAGCTTTTGGCCCAAAAATTTACCATTATATATTTTAAAAATTTTAAAAATTGCCTCAAACTTTTGTATTCTATAAAAGAGCCCACTATTTATTATTTTGTAACAATGCTGTTTCGTCTTCTCGGTCATCTGATAGTGTATTATGTAGTTTATTATAAAAATGATAGTTTTGTACCAATTTTATTTATGTTCACTACTATAGTTTATGATAATGATAATGAATTTTATTGATGAAGGTACTGTTGGATATTTGTAATAGTTTTTAGAACTTGTGGTATAAGTTATATTTTATATTTTAAAAAATAAAATAAAACATATTTTAAAAACTTATATCAAACACATTTTCATCCACATAAATTTTCATCTCCAACCAAACTTCATCCCATCTATGGGCCAAACACTAGCAAAGAGAGAGAAAATTCTTAAGACCAGCAACTTGTCTTATGCTAATATTGGGCGCGTTTGGGGCGAAAATTTTGGACGAAATCTCAAATTCCGCCATCTCCCTCAGCATCCACAAATCGATAATGTTTTGGCTTCGTCAATGTCGTAACAATGGCATCACCTATCTGTACTCCACAGCTGCAACTTCCCACAACAATTTGTTGGCGGAAATATTAGTGAATTCACTTGGTTTCTCCAACGAGAAAGCTATTTCTGCTAGCGCCAAGGTAACATTGAAACCTGGAAACAACAAGCCTCAATTAGTCATCAATTTCTTACAACAACTTGGTCTAGACAAGACCCACATCAAATCCCTTGTTTCTTCCAACCCTAGGTTGCTGTTTTCTGATGTCGACAAAACCCTTAAACCCAAAATTAAGGTTTTTCAAGAACTTGGCTTATCTGGGTCAGACCTAGCTAAAGTCATCGCAAAAAGTGGGTCTTTCTTCTTTTTAAGTCTTGATAATTCAATCAGATCCAATCTTGATTATTTCCGGAAAGTGTTAGGTAGTGATGACAATGTAGCTAAGTTTATCAAGAGAGAGCCTAGGTTCTTATGGGGTATTGATGCCCCTAAACTAATGCCACCCAATATATCATTGCTGCAAAATCTTGGGTTTTCAAGTGTTGATATACAAAAGCTTATGCTTTGGAATCCTAGAATTTTTACTCAAAAGGCTGGGCGCCTCAAAAACATAGTGGATCGAGTAGAAAAAACTTTCTTTCTTTCTCGCGATTGCAACATGTTCATACATGGGGTTTATGCACTTGTATGGCTTGACGAATCGACGGTGAAAAAGAGATTAGAAATCTTCAGGAGCTTCGGGTGGTCTGACTCGGAGATTTTTAAATTGGTCCAAAAACTTCCTCTCTGTTTGACAAGATCCGAAGCTAAGATCAGAAATACGTTAAATTTTTTAATGAAGGAACTTGGATATGAGTCTCATTACCTGGCTTCTCATCCCACATTTTTGACATGTAGCTTGGAGAAAAGGATTCTTCCTAGACATAATGTTTTGAAGCTACTCAATGAGAAGGAGCCGACAAAGTGCAGTAAGAAGCTTTATACTGCTGTGATATGTTCTGACTCGAAGTTCTTAGAAAGATATGTGCTGCCTTTCAAGGATGAGATGCCTGAGGTGTATGATATATACATCAAAAGTAGAAGCCAATAGAGCATTTTGTGAGTTTTACCAAATTTATTGATATGTTTGCTCATATCTCATTGTTATCATAGAGGATAAATCATTATGTTTCTACATGGTTGTTCTTGTTGTTGTTTTTCAAATGTGGCTATCTCACTCTGAATGACATGTTTTTTTCTTGAATACTTGTAGATTTTATGCGTATGTGTCTTCAGATGCTTGGTGGTCACAATCATCCTGACAGTAGATGTAATTGCTAAACTCCATCATTAGTTCTTATTTCTCTCGATTCAATTCAGCTACAAACTTGACTATCTAGCTGTACTTTTTTGAACTGCACAGTCCTACGCTTCTTTGCTGTTTCTCTTACTAATGCGGAAGAGAAGTCACCGATGAGGACAAAACAGCACAGATCACTCCTGAGGAGCTAGCAAACTGATTATGTGTTGAATCTACACCAGCTTTTAACTTCACTGAATCTATAATTTTGACATAAATATTTAGAATCAAGTTAATTAAGATGTAGCTGTTTGATCATACTCTTTTATGTATTATCTTAGAAATTTATGTTCACGAGTTTCTACACAATAGATAAAATATGCAGAAGGGACAACACACAAGCTGAAGTTTAACTGTTTTCTTTCTTAGTCTTTTGGCGCAAATGCAGGATGTACAAGATCTAGATAGTTTTTTTTAGTGTTTTTCAGCTCCCTAACAGATTAGTACGGACAGGAACTTTCTTTTAGCAAGGTCCTAGTGGAAACCTTGCTTTTCAATACAGATTAGTACAAGATGGGTTGCTTCAGCTATATGATTTCTGCATCAAAACCAGAAGCTAAGAGAAATTCCTTTGGTGGGGGGATGTTGACTACAGAGCATTCTTTGACAGTAGGGTTTATCCAATTCCTTGTTTGTACTGGTCATTCCTCTTCAAGCTACTGTCAAGCGTTTTACTGCTAATTTGCATTTTATTTCTGTAGAGCCAGTGTTAATGGGTAAAAACTGCAAATACAGGCATTCTCATATTAAAGTAGAAGATGCTTTTGGTGGAGAAGCAAATTTGTCGAATAACTAGCTTTTTTGGTAAATGGAGAAGAAAGTTCGGGGACAAATTAACTCTTGTATCAGTAAAGTCATTTCGTCAATGCTAATCTCCGATCTGGAGAATATATCTTCTTGCGTCTTAAAAAATCTTCTTGCTTGCTAATTCTTTTTTATTCTTTCATTGTGTTTTGTACTTCAAACTTAGATTATTTATGTTAGTATCTTCATTGTCTATGGGAGGTGGACTAATCTCTTCAACATGTCTTAGAAGATCATTTTTCACTGGTGTCAATATCATCTCTCTTTAATAACATGGTGGTGTGGACAAAACATGGGATTCAGTAACCAAAACTAATATGGTTATCCGACAAGAATGAGTCTAGAAAGGGAGAGAGAATCTACTCCACCCATGTCGCTTCTTGTATCGACCAAGACTTTACACCATCGTGACATGCTTTAAATTTCTTTTGGTTTCTCACCCGGTGTCCGGTACCCAAATTGGGGCCCGATTAAATCCGGATTCGCGCCGGAAAGTCCCACAGTGGGGGTAAAGCGCTCCCTAACAAGGGCAACTCCATACCCAAGGCTCGAACCGGAGACCTCTGGTTAAGGACCACAACCCTTGTTGGTTGAATCAAAGTTCTTATGGAAGTATGTACGGTCTTTTAGGAATGATTTCATATTTCTGAGGTGCTTGATGGATACATCAAAGATAGAAGCGATAAGGAAGATTCTTTATGGTAATATGCATATTGCAGATTCTTTGTTTGTGAGTTTAGTTTTTGATATTGTTTACTTAATCCTCTCTGGAGTATTACTGCTAGTTGACATCTGATTGCTGACTACTTGTTAATTTATTTCGAATTTTCTTTGATGTTTCTTAATCCTGTCTAGAATATTTTCCTCTCCTTGTTGACTGCCTCTATTAATCAGTTATACTGCAAATGGAAGGTGTTCTGATTTTGTTGTCCAATGATGCTTTGTAGTAAATGTGGAGAAAATAGTGGAAGTCTTATTTATTTCCTTTGTTTATTTACCTATTCTATGAATCAATTTCTCAATGGGGATTGCATGTTCTTGTTTTTGGCTGAAACTACTAACTCTGTTTCTGTGACAGGGTACCGGGAAATGGAGTGCCTAGCAATAAGGTGCAGTATTTGTTACTAGTAGTACTCTTTATTTTGGATCCTCTGAAATTTTATGACTTGGATGCTCTGTGTCTTTATGCATCTACTCATCTTTCTAGCCTTGTTTGATAAATTGAAGTACTCGCATTATTCAGTGAGGATTCATGTTGTCGACTTCAACTTATTTGGGATTGAGTGGTAACTGTTGTTGCAGAGGCGGATCCAGGATTTGAAGAGGATGGGTGCACTATTGTGAAGATGCGGATTTAGAATTTATATTTGACGAGTTTAACTTTAGTATCTACCATGTACCCACTACACTTTTGAAATTATAGGTTCAAATATATATTCTTTTTAAATTCTTAGTGATTTTCACGTATATATCTATATTCCTTGCCGAAAACAAGACCGTTCCGAGTGGGATTTGAACCACCCAATAATTATTGCACCATAGGAGTCTTTGAGTATGGGTTCACGCACATATAATTAAGTAATTTTCATGAAATATAACATTATTATACATGGTTTAGGGACAAGAATATGGATTCACGTGAACCCATACCCTAAGACTTAGATACGCCCCTATGTTGTTGTACAATTTTTTTTGTCATCATCGCATACCTTGCTTGCGCTCGCTTAGATCAAATCTAGTTCTAGCATGAAACATATCAACAAACTAGTATGAACATCCTATGGACAAATACCAATTACATAGAAATGGTTAAGTGGATATCGCAAATTAAAGCCAATAATTGGCATTAGAAAGCTAATTTCATCTCTCAACTTCCTAGAATGAATAAAGAAATACCAGCTATACCATGCAACAATTAGGCTGAAGTGTTGTGAATATGTGATCGCTTTACTACCAGTAACATGTTTGCGTATCTTTCAATGTTATATTGTTGTTTATTTACAAAACTTCTAACTTTTACAGAACGTTTTGCAGGTGAAGTTTATGTTCAAATTCAATTTTAACTTCCACAAATTGGTTTTCGTATATTATGAGTTATTTCGAAAACTTCTAGACAACATCAATTGCAAGTACAATTGTAATTTTTTAATTTTACTCATGTGTTATTCAAATATGCGTGTTAGATATTAAATATATTTTTATGGAAAAAAAGAGAAAAAGAAAAGTATTTGAAGGGGAGATGCCATGGTGTATGTTATTTGCAGATGATATTGTACTGATTAATGAGATAAGAAGTGGTGTTAACAAGAGACTCGAGGTTCGGAGGCAGACCCTGGAGTCTAAAGGGTTCAAGTTGAGTAGGACCAAGTCAGAATACTTGGAGTGCAACCAGTAAAGCGGACGCGGACGCGAGGTTTGATACACAAGCCATACCTAAGAGAGAGAATTTCAAGTACCTTGGGTCTTGTATTTGAGGAGATTGACGAGGATGTTACATATCGTATTGAAGTAGGGTGAGTGAAATGGAGGCTATGTAATGGAGCGCGTAGTTAAATTGGAGTGTCACACCCCAACCTAGGTGAGGCGTAGCTGGCACTCGGTGCCATACTGGCTCGAGCGAATCGCTTAGTAACTCATGTCGTTCGACGTAAATTAGAACATACATAGGCCGATTTGGCTAAACTCATTCTTTTTGTAAACTATCGTGGCTAACGTGGCCACAACTCGTGATATATAAGCTTCGTGTTAGCGAGCCTTTATACTCAAAACGTATCTGTATGTACGTTCCGAGGAGGCCACTATGAGTACCGACATTGAACAACCCAGAAGGAAATATAAACAAGGAACAACTAGGCTACTGACATATTGTACATAATGTACTTGTGTCTACAAAGCCTCTAAGAGTATCTGACATTGAAACATGGTCGAAACAGGGCCCCAGCCTACCCATAAATCTGTAGTAGAGCTCTGACATCATGACTTATAGACTCGGCTGCACTGCGAATAAAGCAGAGTCTTATCAACCTTTTGGTGAATGCTAATCTCGTCTATTATGAGGGCTTGTCAAATTGATTACCTACACCCGTAGGCATGAATGCAGGGTCCACCACAAAATAGACGTTAGTACAAATAATGTAAGGCAGAACTGAAACATTACAATAAGACAACATCAATTAAAGAGGATAAGAATCAACCCGAACCTCTGAAGTGACGCTGAGGGCCATGATATGCATAAATATACTTATATATTTAATGACTCTCTTTGGGTCTATTATCCATTTCGTAACATGAATGCCCAACTGATTATTGGTAACTGCCCGATCGGCTGTAGTGCGATGGTACATGCATGACTGCCCGACCGGCCGTAGCTCGATGGTAAATGCGTAACTGCCCGACGGTCGTAGCTTGGTGGTAAATGCGTAACTTCCCAACCGGCCTTAGCTCAATGGTAAATGCAGGAAGATCATTTTAGGATCATTAGGACATCTTTTGGAATGACCTATAGTCGTCTACCCTCCGATTACGTTATGAACATTAACATCTTTATCATATGGCTCAATAGGGAGTTAGGAACATACTTAGATATGCTTTGAATTACATTTCACATGAATGGATAAAGTAGATATACCTAACTACTAAGAGTAGAACCATTTATGGAATAACATTACATTTACATTTTGTTACCTGGATCATGCCAAAAGAAGGAAGATGTAACGACCCGGCCGTTCATTTTAAGAATTAACGCCCCAATCCCATATTAACTTCTTTTCCCGTGTTTGTTTCTGCTATTGAGAGTTGCCGGGAGGATTCGTTTTGGATTTCGGAGTGTTTTGCGACACTTAGTCCCCCAATGAGAGCTTAAGCTTTAAAATTTGGACCGTAGTCGGAGCAGTGTGAAGACGGCCTCGGAATGGAATTCCGTCGATTCCGTTAGCTCTGTTAGGTGACTTCGGGCTTAGGGGCGTGTTCGGATTGTATTTTGGAGGTCCGTAGCTTATTTAGACTTAATGCCGAAAGTTGATTTTTTTTGAAGTTTCTGGTTCGATAGTGAGATTTTGATATAGGTGTCGGAATGGAATTCCAAAAATTTGAGTAAGTCCGTGGTGTCATTTGGGATGTGTGTGCAAAATTTCAGGTCATTCGGACGAGGTTTGATAGACTTTTTGATCGAAAGCGGAATTTGGAAGCTTTGAAGTCCTTAGGCTTGAATCCGAGGGTGACTTGGTGTTCAGGCGTTGTTTTGAGTGTTCCGAGGGTTGGTACAAGTTTGAATAGTGTTATGTGACTTATTGGTGTGTTTGGTTGAGGTCCCGAGGGCCTCGAGATGGATTTGGATGGTTGACAGAGAGTTTGAGTTTTGGAGTTGTGCTGCAGATTTTCTGCTTCTGATATTTCCTCACCTGCGGATTGGGGACCGCAGTTGCGACGCCGCAGATGCGGAGAAGAGGTCGCAGAAGCATATTTGGGTCAGCTGGGGGCTTGGCCGCAGATGCGGTGATTTGGGCGCATCTGCGGGACTGCAGGTGCGGTTCCTGAACGCAGATGCGGCCCTGAAGAAGTTAATGAAAAACCGCAGATGCGGTTGTCTTGATCGCAGATGCGATCCGCAGAAGCGCTATTGAGGCCGCAGGTGCGGAATCCCTGGGCCAGGACCTATATAAGGTTTCCTTCGCGATTTTCAACTCTATTCGTCGGATTGAGAGCTTTTGGGGAGATTTTGAAGAGGGAATTCAAGGGAACTTCGTGGAGGTAAGATTTTTGGAACCAAAACTCGTTTCTATGGTGATATTTTATTGATTAGAAAAGGAGTTTATGGAAATTAGTGGTTAAAATTGGGGGTTTAGGGTTTGAAATTGGAGACTTTGATTTAAGGATTTGAGGGGTCGTTTGTGGTCGAATTTTGATGTATTTGGCATGTATGAACTCGTGAGAGTGTAAGGTTTCTAGTTTTGTGAATTTTATTCGATTCCGAGATGTGGGCCCGGGGGACTTTTTGGGCGATTTTCTTAATTTCGCGTGTTAGCTTCGAATTAAGTAGTTAAATTAGTTACTTGAAGTTATATTTACATTATGCAATTAATTTGAATAGATTTGGGCCATTTGGAGTCGGATACTCGTGGCAAGAACGTGATTTCAAGTTGATTGAGCTGGTTCGAGGTAAGTGGCTTGCCTAACCTTGTGTGGGGGAAACTCCCCTTAGGATTTGGTACTGTTGTTATATGAGTGCCGCGTACGTGAGGTGACGAGTGCGTACACGTGCTAATTGTTGAAAAACACCATTTTCATTAAGCAGATATCTATGTTTTCTTGTAATTGAGCAATACTTGTACGTGAAGCCTCTTGTTTAGTTTATGAAAAGCATGCTTATGTGATTTAATTGTCTTACCTGCTTCAACTGATTACTTGTATTTTGTGCAGCATGTTTAGAGTAGAATTCCTGTTTATTCTCGAATAGAACTGTAGATTCTTTCTTAAGACTGTTGTGTGTTTACTTTGGGACTACGGATCGGTATTCCGGTAGATCCCCCTGCATATTTATTTGGAACTATGGGACAGCACCCGGTAGATTCCCCTGTAATGGATATTTACTTTGGGATTACGGATCGGTATTCCGGTATATCCCCCTGCACATTTATATTTGGAACTACGAGACAGCACCCGGTAGATTCCCCTGTACTGGATATTTACTTTGGGACTACGGATCGGTATTCCGGTAGATTCCCCTGCTTATTTATATTTGGAACTACGGGACAGCACCCGGTAGATTCCCCTGTACTGGATATTTACTTTGGGACTACGGATCGATATTTCGGTAGATTCCCCTGCACATTTATGTTTGGGACTACGGGACGATATCCTGATAGATCCCCCTGTTGCTATTTCTGAGTACTGAGTTATATTCTTTCCGTGTTTTTATTCTTTATCGACTGTTAGCACTTTAATCATACTGCTTCATTTCATACTGCTTATATATATATATATATATATATATATATATATATATATTTTTTATTCTTTATCGACTGTTAGCACTTTAATCATACTGCTTCATTTCATACTGCTTATATATATATATATATATATATATATATATATATAAAACCAGTAGGGCCCTGACCTTCCTCGTCACTACTCGACCGAGGATAGGCTTGGCACTTACTGGGTACCGCTGTGATGTACTCATGCCCTTTCCTGCACATGTTTTTCGTCTGCAAATCCAGGTTTTGCTGCTCAACCGTCCTATCAGTGAGGTAGTCAATATCAGAGACTTCGAGGTATATCTGCCGCGTCCGCAGATCCAGGAGTCCCTCTCTATTCTTCCCTTTAGCTTTAGACTTCCTGTATTTACTTTTGATTTAGACATTCTGGAGTTAGAACACTATGTAGTTTTCCATAGCTTGTGATTTCATGAGATTCCGGGTTCTGGGAGTGCCTTGTGTTCAGTTTGAGAGAGTGAAATTGTATATGCCTAACGGCAAATTTTAAGCTTCTCTACTATATTACTCGTATTTTTGCTAGTTTCATATTTTGTTTTCCTTTTTCTGCAAATTGTTAGGCTTACCTAGTCGTAGGGACTAGGCGCCGTCACGACAGTTCACGGAGAGAGAACTTGGGTCGTGACAAGTTGGATAGCCTTAAATACCTTTGTTTATAACGACTTAATATACACTGCCCGTAGTACCTCAACCTACATCAAGGTATTAGAACTATGGTTAATACCATGGAAGAACTCAAAAGACATTTCTAAGCTACTGTGGCTCTTACGGAAATTGGGCAGCACTTCCCTGATATTTCCTCACTTCCTCGAATTCAGAATAGCACCAAACAATAATACCAACAATATCAACAACAAATCCAATCCGTTCAGCCCCTCAACCACGTAAGAATAATTCCAACATTTCAAACGATTATACAAAGAGCGTCTAGCTCGGTTCGTGATTAAATAGCTATAGTTTTAAACTCCTTCTTCCTACCGGAATTTATCAACAATATTAACTGGAACATATTCAATTATCACTATTGATTTTCAGCCACAACACAACTTTAAAACAACCCCATAACAGTCCCACAAGTTTAGCAACTCAAAACTAATTTTTCATATTACTAAAATACGTGTTTGATTTGTCTTTTCTTTCAAATTGAGCAAAAAAACCAACAATACATAATTAAGCCTTTTCTCATGTAAATCAGCCATAAATTCAACTTAAAAATAAGTTCATAGCCAGCCAATAGTGGCACAACAACAAACAACATACTACCCTTTCGAAAGTCGCAAGTTCTAGTCCTTATAACTGAGCTACAACTCATAGAAGCTTAAACAAGGGACAGAGAATCACAACTCACTTTGAACTGATCACAAACAGTTGAAACCTAACTCCTCTTCACCTGAAAATAACCTCCAACGCAGCTACAAGAAAGAGAAATAGAAACTAGCAATAGTCCGGGTTTCTTCGCCACTAGAATCACTTGTAACCTTCAAAATCACTTAGGGTTTGATGGAACTTTCGGGAGAGGAGTTGCAGGGGTTTTTCTCCCATGTTTTGCTCAGGAGATTATGTTGAAAGTGTGAGAGAATTAGAGCTGTCAAAATGGGCTTGGCCCGTGAGGCCAGCCCAACCCAGCCCGCTACTTGGGTAGGGTTGGCATAGGATTTTTTGAGCCCATTTATAATTGAGGCTTATAAGCCCGACCCAAGTTAGCCCATTGGCCTTTGAGGCTTGACCGAGGCTGGATCTGGGCCGGCCCGTGTGCCAAAATTAATCAAATTCAAATTAATTAACTATTAAATATTTAATATTTTAAAAAGTAAAAGCTAAAATAACTAATTAGATATAATCCGCATTGCCCAACCCTAGATTGCACATTTACCCTTCCATATCAACTAGAATTTAGATTTTTGACAAGCATGTAATATGAGAAAAATTAGTTTTTCTTTTGCTTAATTAATAATGAACTCGAAAAGTTTTAGGTGGCCAATAATAATCTTTTTTCAAAAGAAAATATTACTTTAAATGGTCAATGATCAGTTTGGATTACTTTAATATATAATTAATATTTAAACTACTCTTCAGTATAGAAAAAAAATTAATTTTAAATACAAAAAAAAAAATTGGCCACTAGCAAAATTCAGGAATTTTAAAAATTTTATGGACTATAATGATGAAATCAGCAAATGGTGTTAATCCTAAATTAAAAAACCTCAGCATATAAACTTATTGAAGCAATCCCTGAATTTGAGGAAAATGAAAGAAAAGTATTAAGAAAATATTCATGTAACTTTAGAAAAGAAGAGCTAGAGATATAGAGAAGTTGCATTTCAATTATGAGATTCCTCGTCAGATATCAAGTTTTTTGTACGCTCTAAGCAAACAGAAGTTGTTTACATTATTAAGCGACTACGTCACGAAAAAATATTTAAGGAATTAAAGAAATTATTTTTTCTATAAAAACATTGGAGGGCCGGCCCGCCCTAGCCCCCGACCCTCTTATGGCTGGGTTGGGTTGGCTATTTTAAGGCCAATTCATATGGTGGGCCGGCCCATCCTAGCCCATCAAATTTAAAAGCGCACGAGGTTTGGGCTGGGCTGGGCTAGCCCGTTTTGATAGCTCTAGAGAAAATCAACCCATATAAAGGGTCCCTTGGCCGCCCTTAATCTGCCCCTTTTTGGGAAGTTATTTGGTCCCTTCATTTAAGCAAGTAGGTGATGCACCAGAATTTGTAGACAATAAATTTGCGTCGAGAAAATAAAATCAAGACCGAAAATATCGCAACAATCGTAGTATTTTATTTCAAATATTTGAGTGTACAATCTCTATGAATCCTCTGATTCTTCCTTTCAATTGTAAATAAATTCAAAAGGCCTTTGAGCTTGATTTTGAATTTATAGTTATCGCCACGAACGATGATCTTGTTCTTGAGCTTGAGCTTGATTGCTTGGACTTGAACTTGATTTGGTCTTCGTTCTTGAGCTTGAACTTGACTGCTTGAACTTGATTGCTTGAAGCTTGAAACTTGTGGAAGAATTTGCAGCGTTTGATCCACGAGCTCGTTCTTGCTTCTTGTTATAACTTCTGTTCCCTTTTCTGAGTTATGAAGACCCCTATTTATACTTGTGGAAGGGAAGAGTTATGATAAGAACAAACTCTTTCCGACCAATCAAATTGATGGGTGACATGGCCGCATTTGATTAGCCAGAACGTGTCACTTGCACACGTGGCACGATTTCATTGGCCTTTCAGTGTGACTGGGCATGCCTTGTCATTTTGACACGTAGCATGATCATATTGGCTCTTCTGCTTGACTTGGCGCGCCACGTCATTTGACACTGTGGCACCAAACTGGGCCTCTAGGAAGATGTCATCTTGGGCTTAATGAAATGGGCTCACCACTTTAGCCCAATTAAGTGGGCTAGCCCAATGAATTAAGACTTATTTAATCCATATATATTGGATTTATATAATTAATTCAATTATATTAGCCCATAATATTTATTTGGACCAATATTTTTTTGAACTTAAAATATAATCCAAATTATTTTATGGATTTAATTTTAATAAAATTTATATGCCAACAAATGCCCCCTACTTCAAGACTCGTCGGGGTATGAAATCACTTATCCCGTGACGAGTTTTGAAGTATAATGTACATAAACACACACATGTTTTATATGCGTGATAATACACTAGGAATATACATTTGTCCAATAGTAATGGTTAGTCTAGGATAAGTTGAATTCACATGGTTTCATTCTTGTATCCACGTCATTCAATGTGCCATTCATTTACATTACTTTAGGCCAAACATTTAGCTTATCCATTAGGCTATTTTAAAGAATCCAAACTGTAATAGAATTAGAATTTGCATGGATGCTGGGATCCTTTCTAAGGTCAAACACCAATTGCCACACGTTGTTAGAGTTGAATGCCATTTCTCACAAGTCCGAATCCTCCTACAGAACTAATTGTAGATCAAGTTTGACTCCACTTAGGAGATCAAATTCTTCGGTTAAATCTGCAGTCCCACATCGAATTGCATATCATTAACGCCCCTCTCCGTAATCTTTATAAACCCATGTGCTTGTATTTGTTGAGCATCAATTGCATTATTCGCAAGCCACATGAGTCTATTTTTGTGGACTCGGAAGCATTAACGCGAAGGTTATTTCTTCTTTTTTTCTTGTACTTTCTTCTTTGTTGTCTTTTTTTCTTTTTTTGTAGGTCAAGCGAGAAAGATATGTTCTTGTTCAACAAGATGATCCATGCATGAAGAAGACAACCTTGGGGTGTGAGGGGATGAGTACTCATCCTTGCCCGACTATCTAAGAGATTACTCTCAATGTGGTTCGACTATCGGTGAGGCCAACTTAAGGTGCAAAGGGACTTATATGTCCACCTTAAGATTGGAAGACTTATATGTCCACAGCATGTGGATTGACTATCGGAGAGATTACTCTCAAAACGGCCCGACTATCGGAGAGATTACTCTCAATATGGCCTGACTATCGGAGAGATTACTCTCAATGTGGCTCGACTATCGGCGAGGCCAACTTAAGGTACAAAGGGACTTATATGTCCACCTTAAGAGCTTAAGGTCCAATCTTTTTTCATCAAGAGCTTCCAACTCTGCTAATCGAAGTCGAGCATTTTCTTCATCAGTGATCCCTTCTTGAATAGCCAGTCGTAATAAAGGTATTTGACGCTCAAGTGGCAAGACGGCTTCGACTCCATAAACCAGTGAATAAGGAGTCGCTTGTGTTGGCGTGCGATGAGTCGTCCTATATGCCCATAGAGCTTCTTCCATACGGTCATTCCAATCTCGTTTGGATTTGGAGACGACTTTCTTTAGCAAGTTGCATAGAGTTTTGTTGAAAGCCTCAGCTAGACCATTGGCGGCATCATTCATTGTACATCGAAGAGTTACGTTGCTTGAAGCCAAAGAGATCGCAAATCTTATTCATCAACCTATTATCGAATGGCTTTCCATTATCCGTTATTATGTAGCGAGGAATGCCAAATCGATAAATAATGTTTACTCGGATGAAACTTGCAACATTTTCCTTCTTTACTTCCTTAAGAGCAACAACTTCAGCCCATTTCGAGAAGTAGTCAGTTGCAGCCAAGATGTATAGGTGCCCACCAGAGGACTTTGGCAGTGGTCCAACAACATCCAATCCCCAAGCGTCAAATGGCCAGGATGCAACAGTCGGGTGCAACATTTCAGGAGGTTGATGAATAAAATTCGCATGGAATTGGCAAGCCTTGTATCTTCGAGCGTAGTCCAAGCAATCTTTTACCATCGTTGGCCAATAATATCCCATCCTTTTTATATGGAAGTGGAGCTTTGGTCCAGACTGGTGTGACCCACATACCCCAGAATGTGCCTCTTGCAAAGCTTGGAGAGCTTCTTCTTCTCCTAGGCATCGCAAGAGTACTCCCTCGAACGACCTTCTGTATAGAGTATCCTTGTAGTAAAGGAAGCGAGGTGCACAACGATGGATTTTAGTCCTTCTCCTCGGATTTTCTGGAAGTATCCCATAGCATAAGTAGTCGATAATGGTTTGTCGCCATTCTTCTCTCTCGACTTCAGAAATAGCAACAAGATGCTCGAGTTCGTTTTCTTCACCTTCAGCCTCATTTGGCGGCGGTACTACCCATTTTTGGCAGACGGTAACTTGCGCTTGGTTAGGCAGGGCTAATGATGAAGCTAGAGCAGCTAAAGCATCAGCCTTCTTATTTTCTTTCCTTGGCACATGCTGAATAGTCACATCACCGATCCACCCCATCAACTTTTTAGCGTAATCATGATATGGGCGTAGTTCAGGCTTCTCTCGTAACTACCCAAAAGCTGATTGACCACTAACTGGGAGTCACCAAAGACTTGCAATTGCTTCATATCAACGGCCATTTCAAGCCCAAGTATTAGTGATTGATATTCAGCAACATTATTGGAACAGAGTTGTGTCAAGGTGAAAGAGTATGGCAAGACTTCACCTTGGGGAGTGACAAATACTAAGCCAGCCTCGGCTCCCCCATGATGCGCAGCACCATCAAAGTACATCTTCCATGGAGGTTGAACTTCAACGACCATTGCGTCCTCATCAGGTAGTTCATCATTTAGCTCCCAGTCATCAGGTATCGGATGATCTGCCAAGAAGTCTGCCAATGCTTGTCCTTTTACAACCTTTTGAGGGATGTACAAAATCTCGAATTGTTGAAATTGGAGGTACCATCTCGCTAGTCGATCACTAAGAACAGGTTTTGACATTACAAACTTGATGGGATTTGCTTTAGAAACAAGACGGACGACATGAGCTTGAAAGTAGTGCTTCAACTTTTGAATTGAGAAGACTAGCGCCAAACACAACTTTTCAATTGGCGAATAATTCAGCTCGTTCGGTGTCATCATCCTACTCAAGTAGTAAAGAGAGTTTTCTTTCCCTTCACTATTTTCTTTGGCCAACAGTGCTCCAACAGACCTTTCTTGTGCCGCAATGTATAGTATCAATGGCTTTCCAGGTATAGGGGTTGCTAAACCTGGAGACTTCATCAAGTAGGATTTAATGCTTTCGAAGGCATTGCTACAAGCTTGGTCCCACTTGAAAGGAATTCCTTGCTTCATGAGGCGACTAAATGGTTGGCACCTCCCAGCCAGGTTTGATATGAATCTTCTAAGGTATGCTAGCTTTCCTTTGCAGACTTTTCAATTCATGGATATCACGAGGCTCAGGCATTTTCAAAATGGCATCCACTTTGGCTTGATCAATTTCAATCCCTCGATGTCGGACAATGAAACCAAGGAACTTTCCAGAAGTAACTCCAAAGGCACATTTTAATGGATTCATCCTAAGTTGGTAATTCAAATAACATCCTCAAGTCTTTCATATGGTCGCCCTTCTCTCTTGATTTCACCACCAAGTCGTCAACATAGCATTCGACATTCTTGCGGAGAAGATCGTCGAAAATATTCTGCATAGCCCTTTGGTAAGTAGCACCAGCGTTCTTCAAGCCAAAAGGCATTACCTTGTAGCAATAGATACCCTTTGGGGTACGGAATGCAGTAAGCTCTTCATCTTTTGGTGCCATGCGTATTTGGTTATAGCCCGACGAACCGTCCATGAAAGACATTGCCTCATAACCAGTAGTAGCATCGATCATCAGCTCTGGAATAGGAAGCGGAAATTCATCTTTCGGATATGCATTGTTGAGATCTCTAAAGTCAACGCACACTCGAATCTGGCCATTCTTCTTCCTTATAGGGACAATACTTGAAACCCATGTTGGGTATTTAACTTCGCGAATAAAGCCAGCTTCGATGAGTTTGTTAACTTCGGTTTCAATCAAGGGAACCAAGTCTGGCCTAAAACGCCTTTGAGCTTGTTTAACAGGACGAGCACCATTTTTGACTGCAAGGTGATGGACTGCTACTTTCGGGTCCAAGCCAGGCATCTCTTTGTAACTCCAAGCAAAGACATCCCTGAACTCTTTGAGTAACTCAATATAAGTGCCCTCTTCATCAGCTTCTAGTAAAGCACTTAGGTAGGTGGGTCTTGGTTCTTCATCGGTGCCAAGGTTAACTTCTTTTAAGGCATCAATTGTCGTCTTCACTCCTTCTTCAAGTTCAGGTGGAGCATCTTTTACATCTTCATCTTCTTGAGGGTCCCCATCATTGAAGGATATGTGATAACACGGCAAAACATCCTCCAATTCCGCATTATCTTCCATTGAAGATGGAATGCCATTCTCAACTTGTACAGTAACATGATACGAAGAACCCACACTTTCTTCATCTTCATCACGTTCCTTTGTATAGACCACAGTATATAGCTTTACCTTCAGTACTTCTTTACATGAAACCACAAGTTTCGTTTGTCGCCTCATTCTAGAAGGAACCAAACTTTGGAAATCCTTAGAGATCTCATGGATTTTGGGTGAAGCGGGTGTTCTTATGCTTTGAAAATCTCTCCGGAACTTGTTCCCCTTCTTTAGTGGACCCAATCTTTCAAACACGGAGGTCCTCACAGGTGATTTTCCAAGTCGATCAAAGACAGAAGGCTTGTTAGAAGCGGCTGATTCATCTTCTATAGCGATATAATTGCTGCTCGCCCTTCTTATTGAGATGCGCACTGGTGACGATTATTTGTATCCCAAACCTTCACGTGGTTGCCTCGTTGCAGCTTTTTATGGGAGTTTTCCTAACTTTGACGGCTCATTGGGATTGTATCCAGCTTTTGCAAATAGCTTGTAAGTGTTAGGGTCAAAACCTTCATCTGTTCGCTTTGTAGGGAGTGCCACATTCTGCAAACGATTTTGGGCTACAAACCCTGCAAGCGGCATTGAGGACGACTTTACTGCCTCAATTCGTTTGATCGGAGGAGTTAACCCCTTTAGCATGTTAGCTTGGCAATTAAATGATTCGCCTTCGTCTTTCTTCCTTTTAGGGACATATTGGAGCGCCGGACTTACTTTCTTGCCATAAGACATAATATTCCCTCTATAAGATTTATTCGTGTTGGGTTGTACCTCCTTACTAACAGCTTTGGCTTCACCAGTAGTCACCTCTTCTCTTTTAGTTGAGGGCTCTTTATTCTTGCTTTTCATGCCATCATCACCTTTCAGCTCCTTCACAATGCGGTTCTTCAAGTAGAACTTTGTATCGGCAAAGTGTGACTCAGCCTCGGTGAATGGCTCATCATCAGCAACTACCGTCTTCTCGACTTCACCCTCGTAGTATTTTAAACATTGATGGTAGGTAGATTGAACTACTTTATTCTTATGTATCCAAGGCCTCCCAAGCAAAACGTTGTATGAAGTCTTCGCGTCAATCACATGCAGCCATGCACTTGATTGCATATCTTCAATAGTGATTCCCAGCCTGATCGCGCCTATGGCTCTTTGCCCCCATTGGTTGAATCCTTGGATCATCACACGACTTTCTGAGAGTTCGTTCATGGGAATACCAAGTTCTTTTACATTGTGGATTGGCAAAATGTTCACTAAGGATCCTCCATCAACCAAAATGCCATTTACCCTTTCATCGCGCATATAGCCAACCAGGTACAATGGGCGGTTATGAGGAGTGTCACCTAGCAAAAGATTGTCATTTGTGAATGTGACCTTTTCTTCACAAGCATTAACTTCTTGAGGAGTGGACTCGATGGGCTTTTCCGGAGATGGTGCCAACGGTAAGTCATCACTCTTTTCTTCCCCTTTGTCAGTATGGCAACAAGAGGCATCAATGCCCTCATGGGAAATCTTCGTGCGGAACCAACCTGGTAAAAACTCCTCCAAGGTCACTGGATTTCGTGACTTTTGAGAATGGTGCATCTCCACTTTTGCTTTCTTCAGATGCCTAACTGGATTCCATCTCCTTGGTCTTTTCACCATCATTTTCCTTGTTGGTTGTTCTATTGATTCCTTTCGTGGGCTCCTTTTGTGATGCCTACGACGAGTTACCAATGTCCAACCTTCATCATCATCAGGTTGGTTGACTTCAGCTTTGTCGCTCTCCAGTAATTCTTCATTTTTACTTTCTTTAAAACCACATAATTCATCCGGATTGAATGAGCCAAAGGTGATAGAGACTTGGTTTGCGCTTGCTTTCTCATCTTCAAGCACGATCTTCTTTTCGCGAGCCAAGTCCATGACTTTATCCTTGAAGACAAAGCACTTCTCTAGAGGGTGGCTTACAAGTCGGTGATATTTGCAGTAGTTTGGGTCATTTGTTTTCCCAGCTTCATTTGGTCGCTTCATCTCTGGAAGCTCAATGAGATTTAACTCGAGGAGTTCTTCGAAAATGGCTGGCACATCAGAATCCAGGAATGGGTACTCTTTCTCCTGCATCTCTTTTAGAGTCAACTTTCTACTTGGCTTGTCTTGAAAAGAAGTGGATTTCATACTCTGCTTCTTGCTCACCTTCGTCGTGAACTTCATAGGTGACGTATTGATATTCATAGCTTCTTTGCTTTCAGACTTGGGTACGAACTTGCCCCACTTCCTGACTTCTTGCTTGTCAGTCGCTTTGCGAGGTTCATAGATGGGCAGCCTTTCATTTCCAGCAAAGGCCATGCTCAATTCCATGTCATGGGCACGAGTTGCAAGTTCTCCAAACGTGCTAGGCTTGATACCTTGCAAGATGTAGCGCAATCCCCAATGCATGCCTTGGATGCACATCTCTATGCCTGAAGCTTCACTAAGCCTGTCTTTGTAGTTGAGGCTTGCATTCCTCCAACGATTGATAAAGTCGATAACTGGTTCCCCCTTCCGTTGACGAGTATTTGTAAGCTCTACCATACTCACCGTGCGTCTTGTGCTATAAAAGCGATTGAGGAATTCTTGCTCTAGTTGATCCCAGCTGTCGATAGATCCAGCCTCGAGGTCCGTGTACCAGTCAAAAGCATTTCCTTTTAGCGAGCGGACAAACTGCTTGATGAGGTAATCTCCATAAGTTCCAGCATTGTTGCATGTCTCCACGAAGTGCGCAACATGTTGCTTCGGGTTACCTTTACCATCAAACTGTTGAAACTTCGGAGGTTGATAGCCAGCAGGCATCTTCAACATATCGACCCTTACAGTGTACGACTTTGCATATGTAAGGGAGGATTTGGCAGCAACTTCATATTTGTTATTAATGGTTCCTTCGATGAACTCCTTCAGTTGATCGATTGGAATCATCCCTTCAGATGAGACAGGGATAGCCTTAGTGGACGCTGCTTGTCTTGGAGGAGAGTCACACTCTAGAACCTCTGGGAGCTTGCCGGGTGCATGGGTGGATTCTTTTTCTATCAAGATTCCCACCCTGTCTGTTAGTTTGTCAATTCTAGCCTCTTGATTTTGCATGCATTTGGTCAAGCCAGCGATTGCTTCCGTCAAGTTTGCCAACTGCTCCTCCATAGATGAAGTGTTTGTCACCATGGCCTGCATGATTGTCGTGGATGACGGAGAGTAGCATGGATTTTCACATAGATTGATCCTTGATTGGCTCACGCTATGTGGTGTAAGTGGGGAGGATCCATCACTTGAAGCATCATCATCTTCCTTCACAGTAGAGTGCTTGGAGCCGGAGAGGTCAAGCAGAGCAAGAGTTTTCTTGATCTTTTCAGCAACATCGCTTCCTCCTTCAGATACGTTTGTGGAAGATCTTGCTCCTTTTGAGGATGAAGATCCGAAAATAGGGGTTGATGCGGACGACTTTTGGGGTGCTTGTTGTCCTAAAGAGCTTGCTTTGCTCCTCGTAACTGGTCCAAAGCTTCCAAAGGTAACACCGAGGATGTTTTCCACATCAACATAGAACCCGGAGTTAGTAGCCTTTGTGGAAGTTGAACCAGAGTTGATTTTCTTTGAAGCCATTTCAATTTTCTTGGACTTTGGTGATTGAAAAGTTGAGATGAGATGTAGAGATTGTCCCACTGGGCGTGCCAGAATTTGTAGACAATAAATTTGCGTCGAGAAAATAAAATCAAGACCGAAAATATCGCAACAATCGTAGTATTTTATTTCAAATATTTGAGTGTACAATCTCTATGAATCCTCTGATTCTTCCTTTCAATTGTAAATAAATTCAAAGGCCTTTGAGCTTGATTTTGAATTTATAGTTATCACCACGAACGATGATCTTGTTCTTGAGCTTGAGCTTGATTCCTTGGACTTGAACTTGATTTGGTCTTCGTTCTTGAGCTTGAACTTGACTGCTTGAACTTGAGCTTGATTGCTTAAAGCTTGAAACTTGTGGAAGAATTTGCAGCGTTTGATCCACGAGCTCTTTCTTGCTTCTTGTTATAACTTCTGGTCCCTTTTCTGAGTTATGAAGACCCCTATTTATAGTTGTGGCAAGGAAGAGTTATGATAAGAACAAACTCTTTCCGACCAATCAAATTGATGGGTGACATGGCCGCATTTGATTGGCCAGAACGTGTCACTTGCACACGTGGCACGATTTCATTGGCCTTTCAGTGTGACTGGACATGCCTTGTCATTTTGACACGTGGCATGATCATATTGGCTCTTCCGCTTGACTTGGCGCGCCACGTCATTTGACACGTGGCACCAAAGTGGGCCTCTAGGAAGATGTCATCTTGGGCTTAATGAAGTGGGCTCACCACTTTCGCCCAATTAAGTGGGCTAGCCCAATGAATTAAGACTTATTTAATTCATATATATTGGATTTATATAATTAATTCAATTATATTAGCCCATAGTATTTATTTGGACCAATATTTTCTTAAATGTAAAATATAATCCAAATTATTTTAGGATTTAATTTTAATAAAATTTATATGCCTACAATGTGATCTCAAATATTGGATCAAAGTGATAAAGAGACTCCTCAGATTTGTTAAGTGCGGTCAATGCATGCGAGTTTTCATAAATATATGTGATTGTAGTCAGAATTTCGCATACTGTAGCAAAAGAAGCAGATAAGAATTGGAACAAAAGAAAATATACGTATTTTCATAATNAATAGTAAATAAATTCAAGGGCCTTTGAGCTTGATCTTGAATCTATATTTGTTTCCACGAACGATGATCTTGTTCTTGAGCTTGAGCTTGAGCTTGATTGCTTGAACTTGATCTTGATTCGTTCTTCGTTCTTGAGCTTGAACTTTATTTCTTGAACTTGAACTTGATTGCTTGAAGCTTGAAACTTGTAGAGAAATTTGCGGTGTTTGATCCACGAGCTCTCTCTTGCTTCTTGTTATAACTTCCGGTCTCTTTTCTGAGTTATGAAGACCCCTATTTATAGTTGTGGAAGGGAAGAGTTATGATAAGAACAAACTCTTTCCGACCAATCAAATTGAAGTGTGACATGGCCGCATTTGATTGGCAAGAACATGTTACTTGCACACGTGGCGCGATTTCAATGGCCTTTTAGTGTGACTTGGCATGCCTTGTCATTTTGACACGTGGCATGATCCTATTGGCTCTTCCATTTGACTTGGCGTGCCACGTCATTTGACACGTGGCACCAAACTGGGCCTCTAGGAAGATGGCATCTTGGGCTTAATGAAATGGGCTCATCACTTTTAGCCCAATTAAATGGACTAGCCCAATGGATTAAGACTTACTTATTTAATCCATATACATTGGACTTATAATTAATCCAATTATATTAGCCCAATAAATTTATTTGAACTAATATATCTTGAAAAATAGTCTTAATAATTTTATGAATTTAAATCCAATAAAATTTAGATGCCTACAAATGCCCCCTACTTCAAGACTTGTCAATATTTTTTAATTTTTGATGACTAGGCTTGAAGTATTCATGTAATAAAGGTCTTTATTTTGCTTTACAATTTTCATGCAAACATCTAATTGATTTTCACATAAAAATGTTCAAATTGATAAGAATCAAAGTATAAAAAGTTGAGAATCTCCATGCAAATTCACTGAGCATTTAAGACCTACTCAAATCAGCCTTCTCTGATTATTCGAATTGGACGATGCATTTACAAGTCAGCTTTCTAGGAGACAATGTCGTCCAAGTTGGGAACATATTTTCCACCGCCAGTAGCTTGTCCTCCTAGTTGAATTAGAATACCAAATTCTTATTGGACTCTATCAAACTATTACTAGTCCCACATCGCCATTCATATTCAAATAGCTGCCTTACAAGATCTATATAAACCTCTGCTTTGTGTTTGTTGAGCATCAATTCGCAATATTTTCAAGATATTTGAGTCTAGCTTTGCGGACTCGAAAATATTAATGCGAAGGTAATTTCTTCTTGTTTTCTTGTGATTTCTTCTTTATTGCCTTTTTTTTAGGTCAAGCGAGAAAGATATGTTCTTGTTCAACAAGATAATCCACGCATGAAAAAGATAGACAATCTTGGGGTGTGAGGGGATGAGTACTCATCCTTGCCCGACTATCGGAGAGATTACTCTCAATGTGGCTCGACTATCGGAGAGGCCAACTTAAGGTGCAAAGGGACTCATATGTCCACCTTAAGATTGGAAGATTTATACGTCCACAGAATGTAGCTTGACTATCGGAGAGATTACTCTCAAAACGGCCCGACTATCGGAGAGATTACTCTCAATGTGGCCTGACTATCGGAGAGATTACTCTCAATGTGGCTCGGCTATCGGCGAGGCCAACTTAAGGTGCAAAGGGACTCATATGTCCACCTTAAGATTGGAAAGTTATAGTTCCTTTTAAGGACAAACCCGCGAAGAGGCCAACTTAAGGTGCAAAGGGACTTATATGTCCACCTTAAGATTGGAAGACTTATATGTCCACAGAATGTGGCTTGACTATCGGAGAGATTACTCTCAAAACGGCCCGACTATCGGAGAGATTAATCTCAATGTGGCCTGACTATCGGAGAGATTACTCTCAAAACGGCCCGACTAACGGAGAGATTACTCTCAATGTGGCCTGACTATCGGAGAGATTACTCTCAAAACGGCCCGACTATCGGAGAGATTACTCTCAATGTGCCTAACTATCGGAGAGATTACTCTCAAAACGGCCCGACTATCGGAGAGATTACTCTCAATGTGGCATGACTATCGGAGAGATTACTCTCAAAATGGCCCGACTATCGGAGAGATTACTCTCAATGTGGCCTGACTATCGGAGAGATTACTCTCAAAACGACCCGACTTTCGGCAAGGCCAACTTAAGGTGCAAAGGGACTCATATGTCCACCTTAAGATTGGAAAGTTATAGCCCTTTTAAGGACAAACCCGCGAAGAGGCCAACTTAAGGTGCAAAGGGACTCATATGTCCACCTTAAGATTGGAAAGTTATAAAGCTTCAACTCGAAGACGACATCGACTTGAACAGTTGGAAAACTTTGAAGATTTGGCAGACTTTGCAGACTTCAACTCGAAGATTCGGAGGGCTTAAGCAATTCAACTTTTAAGACCGACGAATTTGAAGGCTGAAACTTGAAGACCGACGAACTTGAAGACTTCAACTTTGAGACTTGGAGGGCCTAAATATTTTAACTTGAAGATCGGCGAATATGAAGACTTCAACTTGAAGACCGACGGACTTGAAGACTTCAACTTTGAGACTTGGAGGGCCTAAATATTTTAACTTGAAGATCAGCGCATTTGAAGACTTCAACTTGAAGACCGACGAACTTGAAGACTTCAACTTTGAATACACTTGAAGACTTCAACTTGGAGACTTCGAGGGCTTAAATATTTTAGCTTCTCTTTTGCTTTACATTGTTCGACTTTAATCTTATTCGCATAATTTTCAGCTTTACGTGCTTGTAACAAATGATTCATATCTTGTCGTGGGAGAGTCCAAATAATGAACCGTTTGATGACTTCAATATCTAAAAGATATCCAATACTCAGAATCAAAAACCTTCAGAATCGTGATGGATAATATTTTGAAACCAACTTTCGATTTCACCATGTTGAAAATTTCAGATTTGTGCAGTCTCACCAAAAAAAATTCATATCTCGGTGTAGAAATATCGAAATTGCAAACCGTTTGATTTCAAGAATACTAGACTTCAAGTAGAACATATCAAAAATTCTCAATCAAACAGCTTCAGAATCGTCCCAGATAATATTTTGAAATCAACTTTACATTGCACCACGCCATCAATTCCAGATTTGCGCAATCTCACAAAAATTCATATATTGGTATGGAAGCCTCAAGATCGGAAGATGTATTACTTGCCATCAATCGAAATTTAAGAGCCATATTCTCACAAATATCTTGAGTTCAAGTCTCATTGAATTTGAAACGTTGTGCCAAGCAATCTTTTCCTTATACTTGTGTTTCCTTTTGATGTCTCTCTTCTCTTCCCCTTTTTTTTAAAGGCACAGGGCGGACTTGGAGACCAACTCTAACGACCCGGCCGGTCGTTTTTTGAAATTACGCCCCGATCCCCCATTAACTGCTTCCCCTAAGTTCATTTCTGCCATTTTGGTTTGCCGGGACGTTCGGTGTTGAGTTTTGGAAAGTTTTGGGACACTTAGTCCCTAAATGAGAGCTTAAGTGTTGAAAAGTGGTCCGTAGTCGGAACAGTAGACGACCTCGGAATGGAAATCCGATGGTTCCGTTAGCTCCGTTAGGTGATTTCGGGGTTGGAAGCGTGTTCAGAATGTATTTTGGGAGCTCGTAGCACATTTAGGCTTGAAATGCCGAAGTTTAAATTTTTGAAGTTTCCGGTTCGATAGTGAGTTTTTGATCCGAGGGTCGGATTGGAATTCCGGAAGTTGCAGTAGCTCCGTCATGTCATTTGGGATGTGTGTGCAAAATTTCAGGTCATTCGGACGTGTTTTGGTTAGGTTTTTGATCGAAAGCGTATTTAGAAGAAACTTGTAGTTCTTAGGCTTGAATCTTTGATTTAATCGAGTTTCCGGTGTTGTTTTAGGTGTTTAAAGGATTGGTACAGGTTTGAATAAGGTAACAGGTGGTATTGGTGCTTTTGGTTGAGGTCTCGGGGCCCTCGGGATTATTCCGGGTGGTTAACGGAGAAATTTCTAAGTAATTGCTGCAGCTGGTATTTTTTCTTTCTGGTATTTTCGCTTCTGCGGCTTGGGAACCGCAGAAGCGGAGCCGCAGAAGCGACCTTGGACGTCGCAGAAGCGGCTTGTGCCCCTTCCTCAGGAGCCGCAGAAGCGGTGCTACTTCCGCAGAAGCGAAGCCGCAGAAGCGGCCCAGCTACCGCAGATACGGTCCTGCCCCTTTTAATGCAAACCGCAAAAGCGGTTGGCTTTCCGCTTAAGCGGGACCGCAGAAGCGGTCCCTTGTCCACAGAAGCGGAAATGACTGTTCAGAAAATATCAATTTCGAGGGTTTAATTTCATAAGTTTGAAAATCGATTGAGAGCTCCGGAGAAGGCGATTTTGAGTGGGTTTTGAAGAGAAAATCATTGGGTAACGTTTCCTTGATCCCTTTTCATTATATTTCATCATTATATAGCTAAATACACCATTGGAATTCGAATTTTGGACCAAAAATTGGATAATTTGGGGTAAAACTTCATTGGCTAGACTATTGAGTTTTGAGTGGGCATTTGACCTCCGATTTGGGAGATTTTTATATGGTTCGACTCGTGAGAGTACGAGGGTTCTAAAGATGTGAAAATTATTCAATTCCAAGAAGTTGTCTTGAGGGACGTTTTGGTCATTTTATCTATTTTCGCGCCCTAGCTTTAACTTTAATAGTGGAATCAATTGTTTGCAATATTATTTACGATATGTAATTGAATTGAATAGATTTGGGATATTTGGAGTCGGATACTCGTGGCAAAGGCGTGGTTTCTATTGATATTGAGCCGGTTCGAGGTAAGTGGCTTGTCTAACCTTGTGTGGGGGGACCTTTCCCCTTAGGATTTGTTATTTGTTGATTTGAGTGCCTTGTACAAGAGGTGACGGGCGCGTACTTGAGCCAATTGTTGAAAATCCGGTTTCCTTAAGATATTGAGATTGAGTTCCTTTCATATTTGCTTTATTCTACTTGCAATTATAACCTGTGCTAGATTAGGAAAGCATGTTTAGTTGATTTAACTTGCCTAATTGCTTAAGTTGCCTTGACTGTACTACGTGGAGCATGCTAGGCCAGTACTACCTTTGCTTGTCTTTTGTACTTCGTTCCCGTGTACCTTCTGGTTGTGATTGCGCATTTACATTGGGACTACGGATGTGGGGTTCCGGTAGCTCCCCTCCTTGTTTGTTTACTTTGGGACTGCGGGTTCGATTCCCGATAGATCCCCCTGCACTTTTACTTTGGGACTGCGGGTTAGATTCTCGATAGATCCCCCAACACTTTTACTTTGGGACTGCGGGTTAGATTCCCGATAGATCCCCCTGCACATTGGTGGTTGGACTACGGGACGGTATCCCGGGAGATCCTTCGGATGTACACATATGATGGACTACTAGACGGTATCCTGGGAGATCCACTGGACAGTTGAGAAAAAAAGGGCTACAGGACGGTATCCTGGGAGACCCTCATTGTTATCATTGGTATTGAGCTGTGTTTACTCTGTGTTTATTCTCTACTCGTGTAGTTGTTATAGCCTCGTTGACTTGTCATATTTCACTACTGTACTTATTATATCTGTCAGATTTTTATATTGTTAAATTATTATTATTATTATTATTATTATATTTTGTCTCAGTAGGGCCCTGACCTTCCTCGTCACTACCCAACCGAGGCTAGGCTTGGCACTTATTGAGTACCGCTGTGGTGTACTCATGCCCTTCCTGCGCATGTTTTTCATGTGCAGATCATCCAGGCACCTCCGCTCAGGCGCACTATCAGTGAGGCAGGAGGACTACAGAGACTTCGAGGTAGATCTGCTGCGTCCGCAGACCGACGAGTCTCCCTCTTACTCTATCTTTAGTACTTAGTTTTCCTTCTTTCGGTTGTTAGAAATTCTGGAGTTTGGAACCTTTACTATACACTTCTGTAGCCTGTGTTGCCCGTGAGTTTCCGGGTTTTGGGAATTGTTTTGGACTTGTGATATTGAGTTGTACTTGCCAAGCGGCATTTAGTACAGTTTCCTTTAGATATTTGATTTGATATTCTCTATTTTTCCGCAATTATTATATTTCCGCAAATGTTAGGCTTACTTGGTCATGGGGACCAGGTGCCGTCATGACATGTTCACGGTTGGTGAACTAGGGTCGTGACAAGTTGGTATCAGAGCTCTAGGTCCATAGGAGTCACGGAACACATGCCGGTTTATTAGAATCTCGCTGATCGGTACGGAGACGTCTGTACTTATTTACGAGGGGCTATGTAACTGTTTAGGAAAAATCTTCGTTTCATTTGAATTCCTTGTCGTGCGATATTTTGACATCAATTCTAAACTTCTGACTTCTATTCTCTCACAGATGGTGAGGACACGTGCCACTCGAGATGATCAGGCACCCGCGCCCCCTACTGCAGCCGTCAGAGGCCGGGGCCGGGGGAAAGGTCGAGGACGCGCACGTGGTGCAGCCAGAGCACCTGCGCGAGCTGCTGCCGAGGTACCACCAGCAGATCCAGCCGGAGCCCAGGCACCTGGCACACGTACTACTGCCACTACTACTCCAGCGCTCCAGGAGACTTTGGCTCAGTTCATGAGCATGTACACCACCTTGGCTCAGGCAGGGTTGCTTCCCCTTGCTGCAGCCACATCCCAGGCCGGGGGAGGAGCACAGACTCCCGCCGTCCGCACTCCTGAGCAGCGAGTGCAGGTTGAGCAGGCTCCCGAGATTATTCCGGCACCACCTGCAGCACCAGTTCAGCCCGAGGATGGGTCAGCTGCTTCAGAGGACGAGCAGCGCAAACTTGAGAGGTTCAAGAAGTATGATCCCCCAGTGTTCAGTGGATTAGCATCAGACGATGCCTTGGAATTTCTAGAGGAGTGTCATCGTATTCTTCGCACTATGGGCATAGTTAGTCCAGCGGGGTTTCTTCACTGCTTTTCAGCTTCAGGGAGCTACCTATGATTGGTGGCACACTTATGAGATAGACAGTCCAGTCGAGGCTGCTTCACTGACTTGGACCCGGTTCTCGGATATGTTCATGNGCTCTTCCGATCTTGAATTAAGACTTATTTAATTCATATATATTGGATTTATATAATTAATTCAATTATATTAGCCCATAGTATTTATTTGGACCAATATTTTCTTGAACTTAAAATATAATCCAAATTATTTTATGGATTTAATTTTAATAAAATTTATATGCCAACAAATGTAGACAATAAATTTGCGTCGAGAAAATAAAATCAAGACCGAAAAATATTACAAAAATCTTAGTGTTTTATTTTGAATGTTTGAGTGCTACAATCTCTATGAATCCTCTGATCTTCTTTCCAATAGTAAATAAATTCAAGGGCCTTTGAGCTTGATCTTGAATCTATATTTGTTTCCACGAACGATGATCTTGTTCTTGAGCTTGAGCTTGAGCTTGATTGCTTGAACTTGATCTTGATTCGTTCTTCGTTCTTGAGCTTGAACTTTATTTCTTGAACTTGAACTTGATTGCTTGAAGCTTGAAACTTGTAGAGAAATTTGCGGTGTTTGATCCACGAGCTCTCTCTTGCTTCTTGTTATAACT
>NW_017674494.1:0-71411 GCF_001879085.1 Nicotiana attenuata
TAATTTTTAGACTTAGAACCCTGAAAGATGCTCTTTTTTCCTGTGTGCTTGCATTTGCGTTCATGTTTCACTAATCTTTACCCTATGCTGTTTGTCTTTGGGTTCATCTCGCATCCCTGACTCACATGACTCCTAATGTTATATACCAGGGTTTCTGATTTTCGTCTAATGTGTGTTTATTCCCTTTAAATCAGTATTAGTTTGCCACTTTGAATCCTTGAATGATTGTTTCTAGTACTTTACTGATTTTGTGTATTTTCCTTTAACCATGATACTTGCCTTAGAACTCTTTGCTGATTTTATGTATTTTCCTTTAACCGTGATACTTGCCTTAACACTCTTCACTGATTTTGTGAATTTCCTTACTTGTTGACATCTGCCTTAACTGATAACTGATTCCCTGCGATACTAGGGGATCTCTTACTGATTTTCAAAATGATACTATGCCTCATTTTATGTACAAGCATGTCGCCAATTGATTCTTACTTTCCTTAATTCATATGTTCTGTACTTGGTCCTAATCACACGCCTTATTCTTTACTACTCTATGTATGATTGAAATTAGTCTTTCAATTAGTCTCTTTCCTTATTCGTCACCCTGGTAGCCGTTTGAACTAGGACTCCCCAATTAAAGGGGAGTACTTACAATGATTGAGATTCTGATTGTATTTACTTCCATAATTACACTACACTTTACTTCTTACCTTATTTTCTACCCGTTTTTGGAACTATCAATACACTACTCTTTCATTAGCAAAACAAAGACACACATCAGGAAAAACTCTCAATTCTACATTCTCTTGTGCTCTTTCTCTCTTTCTCCTTTTGCTCTATTGCTGTTCTCTGCTCTTGCCTATTATTAGCCGGCTGTAAGCCAAGGCTAAAATTGTGTTATCACTTTGTCTTTGCATCCTGCTCTTGCTCTTTACTGGTATGTCCTAGTTTCAATTCAAAGCTCCAACAACAATGTGATGCTCTATTTGTTTCAGTTCTTACTATCTATAGTTTTCTTATATTTGTGGTTCTCTTGCGAAATCTCTAATTAAAATGTATTACTAGCATGTTATTATATCTTCCCTTCCCTTTGGATTAGTATGCCCCCTTTATGTGTGTTTCCAAGCATGACTTGCATACTTATCCTAAATCCCTATCACCCCTCTATGTGGTTGTTCTTCATATCTATTTTTTTTCCTATGACTATGCCTAAAAGTGTTTGAGCTAGTCCTAGACCTTCGCTGGGTTACAGTATTTGTCCTATGTGTCCCTAAACCCCACTATCCCTGTTTGTGTTTGCTGGACCGGCCTTGGTTCTGTGGTCTTTGGCTGTGTATGAATCTATCTTTGGAGGTGCTTGTTGTTTATTACTCTATTCTGCTATTCAAAAAAAAAAAAAAACTGTTTTTTACTAAACAGACTCTCTTTGTTTTTACGAAATGTCTTAAGTGAAATTCCTTTCAACACTGTCAAAACATTTTCGAACTCTCTTAAACTTCACTTTATTCCTAGATACTTAAGTTCCACCCCCTCAGTGTGAGCGCTGCTTTGGGGACCTCCTGAGTACCCTCTGAACTCTGACACACTGAGGCCGGTATCTCCACACTGCACATGTTTAACTCCTGGTTACTAAGTCTGGGCGTGAGCATGGCCCAAGAGCCCTCGAGGTCCTTAGGGAACTTTGGCACACCCAAGCTATGAAAGGCTATTTTGGCAGTAAAGTTTGGAGGATTTGGGCCTACCGAAGGCTCCCTATAGAATAACTTCTCATTTTTTTATTTCATTACTGTAATTTAGATACTACTGGTTTGTAATAATTTTTAAATGAATGATTGGGGGCTGAATAATGAATATGGAGGAGGGGTATGCATGTTTATTTCTATGGGTAGAAAACATGTTGATGGGTTTTTATTTACCTATTTGCGCAATAGATAACCTGCTTAGGACATGCATTTCATATGTTAGAAATCCTGTTTTAGGTCTTTTATTCTCAGCATATTATTGTACTCACTTCGTAATCTTAATTATTAACAAACTGTCATTATTGCATTGGCATAGTAGAGATCATGTTTTAGGAACTCTTCTGTGCATTAGACATCCTGCTGCTTAGAGTTTTATACTTATCAGGATTGCAATTGTCAAAACGCCTATTAGCATGCTTAATCCAATAATACAAGTACTATGCGTATCCTTTCTTTTTAAATCAGAATCAAATATGCATGTCCACTCTTTAAGACAATCAGACAATGTATATGACGCCTAGGCAAACTTTAGGCCTAATAAGAATTGATTAATCATGTGGTTACCAGTTTAAGACTAATTAGCCTCTTTTAATTTTGAACTCTGCTGCTCCCATTCTTATTTTGATTCTCTGAACTTCACTCTGTTTTACTAAACTCTCGCCCTACTTTGAAATGATCTCGAAATTGTGTATCTGTTCTACTATGTTTTCTACTAGGTTACCCTTTTTTGCCCAGAATCGTGCTATTATTTTCAAAATATTTATCCTACGTCTCGTCAAGTTAATGTATCTCCATGCCTTTACTCTATTTACAAAGAATATTTTAACGATTTTATCTATATTTTCACTAACTCCTAAACTGCTGTATACTTCTAAATCCTACTACTGTCCCAAGTCGTATTTATGAAAACCGAGCATTTTTTTAAATCACTTAGTCTTAATTAAGCTTCTGCTTTCACTGAAACTCACTACTTTATTTCAACATTCCGGCTTTTAAAACTCTCGTCTTTGAGACCTTAAATATGTTTGAGACGTGCTAATTATGAGCTCACTTGTGGAGGGATCTGTGAGCCTCTTTATGCCTTTGTATGTTCCCCTTATGTGCAGTCCTATTTGTTATGTATGTCGCTTAGCATTTTGCCTTTAAACTTAAGGGTTCAGCCTAGTCCCTACCACGTAGGAATAGTGGTCCTAAATACCCTCCAGGACTTATAGGACGGGACGAGTAATAGCACGCAATAATTATTCATGACCAACTCACGCGTTTAATAACCTTTATGGGGTGGGAAGGGTAGAATAGGGATATGATGAGCACGCGATAACACCACGTGTATAAATGGTTACCGGGTGTTGTGTGGGGTGATCCATATTGATTATAAACCTAGGACCCCCTTTTCCCTTTATTTGTTTTTTTTCATTTATAGTTTAAATCTTTTCTTAAAATTTCTGCCCTCTTTATCTCTCCTCAAATTTCCATTTTTACTTGCAATATTATGTGAAAACTCCCTCTATTTGAACCCTTATTTGCTTACTTGTTAAGTGAAGTCACAATTGTAACATGGTCGGGAACCACACTAGTGGATCTTGGGGGGTGCCTAACACCTTCCCCGCGAGATAATTTCTAGCCCTTACCGAAACTCTGGTTTTCAAACTCAAAAACCCTTTTTTTGTGTCCTAATGCACTTAATCATTAGGTGGCGACTCTTCAAATTCCAAAACAAACCCAAATCCCAAAATGGAAAAGAGTTGTCCTCCCAAATGTCGTAAACTCGATTTCGCCTTTAAGAAGAAAAAAGGGGCATCGACACCTGGCCTGCCTCGTCCAGAGACCTCCAAACGACCCCATTTTTAACAGACCAAATCAAGACCGTTGATCTCTTTTGATCTAATGGTCCGGAATTGGGGTTTGTTTAGTATAATAATGTCTGAAACAGACCACCCCCCCTCTCTAATCGTCTCTCTCAATCCCTTATCTCCTTCAGAGACTAAGCGAACCCTAGAGCGCCGCCCTCAAAACCATGCCATCTCCGGTGGCGGCGCCGGTCTCAAATGACCCCAAACTAACACCCAGAATCCCCATGGTTCCCTCTTCCACAATCTCAAACTCTTGTCCCTCGAATCTATCCTGAACTTTTCGAATATTGAATCTAAAGTTCGAACCCTAAAATCGCAAATCGAGATTTTGTTGGAGGTTTAGTTCTAATTTTACTTTTTCGTGTGTTCTTTATAAGAACACACGATTAGTATCAGATTTTGCCGAAAATCGGAGGATTTGAAGACTCAGGCTCCATTCTTCATTGTCCGAACTTTAGTAGGTATTTTCCCTTTTTCCTTGGTTTAGTCTTTTCTTTATTTTTCTTTTTCTATGTTTCTTCTTCTTCTCTTCTTTTTGATTCTTCTTTATTTTTCTAGTTTCTCTAGGGACGTTTTTCTATGCATGTTAGTCTTAAATCATTTTTCTTTAATTAATGCATTTAGTCTATTAATTAGTTTAGTTTAGATTTGTTAATTTAGTTGATTAGTTAATACGTCGTTTAGTCTAGACTTTCTGATTTGTTGAAGCCATTTCAGTATTCATGTTATCATGTGCTTACAGATTTTTTTTTAATTAGATAAGTGTGTCGTTTGGGCTTTGGGCTGTCTCTGATTCATTTGGCAAAGAGCAGCCCATCCAAATTGCTTTGGGTTGTTGGGTCAATTGTGACCCATTGTTGGTCTGGTTTTTCAGAAGTAATTAACATGGCTTAAAGGGGTAAATTAGGAATTGTAGGTAAGGGAATCATTTGTAACAGCCTTAGGAAACTTGTAGGAAGCTGGGTGTTGGGACTAATGTGGAAATTTAATTTTTAAACTAAGGTTTTCTAAGCAAGAAGGAAAACATAAAAAGGGTCTAGATGCAAAATCTGACTTCTCTAGGCTGCCCTAGTACCTTGCCTATAAGGGGATACTTTTCTTCTAGCTTAAGGCAGAGATTTTAAGAGATAGAAATCATCCAAAACGGAAACGGCTGCCTCTTCTTTAAAAAAATTCTGAAATAAACTTGAATTCCTTGCATTTTCTGAAAAATTACTGAAAATTCTGCTTGGATTCTTGATCTTCTGGTCCTGATAATTTGGTTCAAATCACTGAAAGTTCACGGTTTGCATTCTGGGTTAAAAATGGATTGAGTTCTGGGTATTGTAGAGTCTGGTTTGGATTTTGCTGTGGTTTCTACTGTTCCATTGCTGGGTTTAGAGCTGGTTTCTGCTGCTTGGTTATTGATCTCACACTTCATTGTTTCTTTTCATTTTCCAGGTATTTCTATAAGCTATGGATAGCAAATGATTGTACTTAGGCATTTTCGAGTGGAAACTTGATTGAATATGAAATTATTTTGAGTTTTGATGTTTTGTCTTCTTCTACTTTCAAGGATACTTCTGTAGTAAGTTTAGAGCTATGCATGTTATTTACAATCTTTCCATGCCTTAAATATACTGTAAAGAAGTTTAAATATAAGTACAATGCTCAAGAGTGGAATGTGAGAGTTGTTATTAGCAAATTTGTAATCACTCGCCCGTTTGAGTGCTAGTTTAAGCCCTGAATAAATGTGATATGGTATTTGGATATACTGATTTGAATGGCTTAGCATTCTACTGAATTGACTAAGAATGTTTTTTAAGTTGATGACGTTAATTTTTGACTAAATCTGCTAAAAAGTGTCGAGCATGGATGGAAAGCTAGAAGCTAGGTGTACATATCATGGTTGCAACGTGTTAAAAAAAGTCATGCATTCCTTTCATTGAAGTGTTTAGTCTATTCAGTGGTACTCAGTGTTTGAGGCTGATTTACAGAAGTGAGTTGGTCAGTCTGCAATGATGGAACCAACGGGCTTGTCTCTTGAGCCCAATAATTCAAGGTGTTATTGCCGACTTTTCATATAGCAAACCTGATTCAAAAATGCATGCTAAAAATAAAATTAGAACTTTAGTTTAGTTAATTTGTGTCAAATGTTTTATATCATCGTTTAAACCTGTCAACTGGATCTCATATTTCTGTGTTAACGTCAGTCGTATTTGCACTATTGGGCTTGGGTGTGAACCATTTGGATCACAAGAACTGGGCCAAACGTTGGCCTATGCTGAGTAATAATCGAAGTCAATTACTCACCCTTATGAGACGCTGGTTGTTTCATCAATTTGGGCTCACTTGAGCCTGAGTCTGGAGACTTTTGGGGATTGGACCATTTGCTGCTTTATCATACATGACCCTTTTCTTTTCAATATGGTTATCTCCATCGAAGATTGCTATTGGCCCGAGTTTTATTCGAAGCGAGTTTGGGTAATTCTGCAATTGCAACTAGCCGATTTACAATCGAATTAAGGCATTTGCTTTTAGAAGAAATTCGAAATTCCCTTTAGTCTTTTAATTAATTAGGCCCGTTAATTAATGGAGGTGAGCCATATTAGATAACACAAATAGCTTATGGCCCTCCAAAGTTTAGTTTGAATTCCCTTTAAAAATTGGAATCGAGGTGTGCCGTGCCAAATAAAATATCAAAATGCATGGCCCTCTAATTAATATTTTAAATCCTTAGAATTCGAGGCGTGCCATTTAGCGAATTTTTCATGGCCCTCGCAAAGTGGAAAGTGCGTAGTTTCTTTAGGCGCGCTATTTAAAAATTACTTCCCTAAACTCGGGTGTGCATTTATGTGACCCAAATCCAAATTTCAACAACGTTAGATAAAATGTGTCGTGGACCGCGGGTGCTTTTATGTGACGTGGTTCAAGATGTGTTTTAGATGACGTTGAATCTTTCCTAAAAATAATTAAACAAAAGCGGTTATAAAGTTAAAATTGAACCATAGATTAAAACATGTTTTAAAATCAGATAAATAGGCCAATAATAACAGTTGAGCGACCGTGCTAGAACCACGGAACTCGGGAATGCCTAACACCTTCTCTCGGGTTAACAGAATTCCTTACCCGGATTTTTGTGTTCGCGGACTGTAAAACAGAGTCAATCTTTCCTCGATTCGGGATTTAAACCGGTGACTTGGGACACCATAAATTATCCCAAGTGGCGACTCTGAATTTAATGAATAAACAATCTAGTTTCAATTGTCACTTTAATTGGACAAACTTCCTTATATACGCCCTTCCGGGGGTATAGCAAAAAAGGAGGTGTGACAGCTCTGGCGACTCTGCTGGGGACAACAACCTAGAACTTCTAGTTCAGGGTTTAGAATTCGAGCTTAGAATAATTGTTATATTTGGCTTTATTTATTATCTGGTTTTATTTACATGCTTGGGCCTAATGTGCTAAATGTTTCTTTTTACCGCTTTCATATTGTTGAACTGTATATAAATTGCTACGAAACCCCTCTCTTCTCTCTTCTGAGGAGTGCACGCTGGCGTGACTTCTTTCTGTTAGTGTCATATCCCAAATAGAATGAGGTTCGGACAAGTTGCAAAGTTGGATGATCTTTTGGTTACCGGTACGCTGCCCCCCCTCGGCTCGAGTTGTCCGCTCGGGTAAGCCAGGTCTAGAACAATACACCCAGGTTTTAAACTTAGAATAACTCAGCCTTATGCCGGATCCCTAGTAGGAACGCTTATTTGCATCATATGCATTTGACTTTGGGACTCAACACAGGGGTTGGGTCCGTGTAGGACAGGTGTACCCGAAAATAAATAACCAACCTGATGCATCTTATGTGCTACCTGTGCATTTAATTTCTTTCGGATTGCATGTTGACCGGCTTCTAGATTGAGTGAGGAAAACCAAAAAGAAAAAAAACCGAATTGAGTTATGAGAGAGGATTTCACCCATTTCCCAAAAATGATGCCCAAATGTCCCGGAGCTCTTTCAAATTTTTGAAAAAAAGAGAAGAAAAAGGATTTCTTGAAAAAAATAATATTTCTTGAAAAGAGAAGAATTAGTCCAAAATAATTTTTGTTTTTCTTTTCATGTCAAAACTGGCCGAACTACGCGAGTTTGATTCTCACCGGATGTGGGATACGTAGGCAACCGTCATCGGGTCCAACCCCGCTTTTTGAAAATTTTAGGAAAATATATGAGGCATCGTCATTTTGTTGTAAATAAAATGGGCCATGCCGTTCTTGTCTGAAATAGCCGAACGTATCAACGGGACGCCAGAGGGCTATTTTTGCAAGAATAGCCGCTGACTGTGTGTTGTCAAATTTTGGCCACTTAGAGAGCACAGCCCTAAAAACTTCCGTTTCAAAGTATTGAAGGGCCGTATTCGCAAAGTAGCCCTGACTTCTTGATTTCTTTTTCTTCAGAAATAACCTTTTTTTTGTCAGTTTTTCAAATAAGATTCACTTTGTATGTAAACCAATCACCCTAATCTAAATCTGCAGAATGAGCACGAGTCAAAATTTACCAATGAAGGTCATGTCCAAGATTCCGTTAGAACTACACATGTGGTGGGAAGATTTGGGTGAAGAAGGACGAGATGTGGTCAACCTTTATTTGGGAGGGCTCACCGGATTGATGAAGGTCAGGCCTAGAGGAGACATAATAAAGGCACTGGTAACATTTTGGGACCCAGCTCACAACGTCTTGCATTTCTCAGATTTTGAACTCACACCCACGTTGGACGAGATAGCGGGTTACATGGGAAGTACTGAAGGTCTAAGGCATAAGTATCTGGTCGCTCCAAGAACCGTTACCTCTCACAAGTTCTGGGATCTGCTAAAAATAAGCAAGGGGGTCTAGTACGCTGTTTGGCGGTCGGTTTTTCCACTCTACGCTTCATATACCAGAGGTACGGGCATGTAGGAGGATTTTACAACCCAGAGAGTGGGGTTTGTGGCAAAGGGAACCAAGCAAAATGGGATGAGCATAGGCGTTTCGCTTTCATGGTAGCTTTCTTAGGCCTTGTGGTGTTTCCCCGGAAAGATTGGAATATCAATCTGCGGGTGGCTGGAGTCGTCAAAGTCTTGATTACCAATGCCAAGAGCACCCTCGCCCCTATGATAGTGTCTGAGATATACCGAGCTCTCAGAGCTTGTAAAGCTGGGGCAGACTTCTTCGAGGGATGCAATTTGCTATTACAGATGTGGATGATCGAGCATCTGTGTCACCGCCCTCAGTATACGAGTTATGGGTCCGCGGGGAAAAGCAACATTGAAGAGTTCAACACAAGGATTTCAGGGTTCAAGCTGCCAGAAGGGTTTGGAGATTGGGTATCCCGCCTTCGCTCTATCACTGCGGGGCAAATAGAGTGAACACTGGGTTGGCTTCCCGTTGAAGAAATTGTGTATATGCCTGCCACCGGCCCTTACGTCCTCCTAATGGGTCTTCGAGGAATTCAGCCTTACGCCCCATACCGGGTGATGAGACAGTTGGGAAGATGCCAGGTGACGCACCCAGATGAAGATCTTAGTGTTTATGCGGTCGAAGTCAACTCCGACGACCAATTTCATGAAGAAATAGTTCGTCATATTTGGAACGAGTGCCAGTATTTGACAGCAAACACTCGAGTGTGTGACCTATCTAGAGGCGAGGTCTCACCCGCCTATCTTTCCTGGTATAGGAAGAATAACACCGCAAGGGCTGAACCTGAAAGACCAACCAAAAAGCCTCACATCCAGGAATTTATTGAGGCGTCACAAGAATATTGGGCTTGGTTGGCAAGGGAGAACGAGTATAGGGCTACCATAAGCAAGCTGGAAAAGCAAGTCAAGGATCTTCAATTTGAGAATAGTATGCAAGCCGCCGCGGATGAGGGTGAGAAGAAAAAGCTAGCCCAAGAAAATGACGCCCTTCGAGCCCGAATTCGGGAAATGAAAATAGCGGCCGAAAATCCCGCCAGAAGTGCAAAAGATGGAAAGCTTATAGATAACCTTAGGCGGAAGGTGAGTGAGTATGGTTTTGATCTGAACAAGGCAGAGGGTGACTAGCAAGAGCTCGAACAAAATCGGCCAAGAATGCGGAGGAGCGAGCGCGCTTGGTTAAACAGTTAAAAGAGAAATATGACAATGAGGTTGTGGGGTTGAAGAAAAAGATCACCGTCCTTGAGAACAAAATGATTAAGCGAGAAAAAGACATTAAAGCAGAAAGAGAACACTGTTATGCAGCAATGGCACAGTTAAAAAGAGATTTGCAACAACTTCAAGAACAGAATCAAGTAGCTGAACAAACTTTGGAAGCTAGGCCCCAGCAGATTGGGCGTTTGTTGCAAGAAAAGGGTGTCATAAGAGAGAGAGTCAGAAGGATCGCCGACTACATCGCGATGAAATGCAACAGGTGTGAGGACATGACTAGATCCATGTTCTTTGCCACTGTGATGACCTTTGTCTGCCAGATAATGGAAGATCTCTATCATCTCCAAGGGGATTTGGCACGTAGGCCCGTGGCGAGACCGAATGATGTCCCGAGGGCCCCAGGAGCAGTTGAGGCATTGATGTATTCATGATTTTCGTTGGAGTCTATTAGTCTGTTTTCGAGTCTGTATTTTCATCTTTCTGTTAGAGGCTGTTAATCTGTTTTGAGTCTGTGTTTTTATCTTTCTGTCAGAGTCTGTTAGTTTCCCTTTTCAAGTCTGCTAGTTTTTATGGTTGAAATTCGGTAGGATGAGTCGTTGTAATCAAAATATTTTATTTTTATGGAAAAATTTGAAAATCCCAAAATATTTTATTATTTATTTTTGCACTTATCCCCCAGAACTACGCTTGGTCTAATTCATGCGGGGTCATGATACGTAGGCAATCTCCATAAGATTCGATCATAACCAAAAGCAAAAAAAAAGAAAAAAGAGAGAGAGAAAACAAAAGAGGAAAAAAAAAGAAAAAAAAAGAGAGGAAACAAGAAACTGTGGGAGGGAAGCAATGGCAAAATAAGAGAGAGAAATGAGAGAATAAAGAACAGCGAGAAATTAAACAAAGAAAGGCAGGATTGAAAAAGAGAAAAAGAAAAAAGAGAAAGAAAAAGAGAGAAAAAGAGAAGTTGCAAATGGAAATTAGGGGAAAGCCGGGATGACACAAGCAACTGATCAAATGCATGATAGAAACGGTTAACTGCTTAGGTGCATTACATTCCCCAAATGTGCGGTTGCCTATATGTTAAACCCCGACCGCTAACAAGTTTGTTGTTATCATCTAGTAGCAGGCAGGTGGTTAGTTTGTTTGGCATTCTGGCAACTCACCCATACAACGCCCGTTCCAAAAACAAGTCGATCATGGCCAATCAGGAACTTGATGCGAGTGTTATCGATCCTTTGAGAGAGGGGGAAGAGTCGGATGTTAATTTGAAAGAAGAGATGTATAAGCTGAAACAACAGATGGCCGAGATGTATCAAGCATGGGTAAAAGGGCACCCACCACCACTTTACCCCGCCAACCCTGCCTTCGTCCCTCCATTGGCTCAGTCTCAGGAACCTCCCATGGTCGATTCATCCCCGAGCATTCCATTTACCACCACTACCAGAGCACCACCTCCCAAACACCACAAGCTCCACCACCCAAACCAGTTCCATACCCTCCTCCACCAGCCACTCCTTTCTTCGTGGCACCCCCACCCGCTACACTCCACAGATCCTCCAGCGAGCCCTTATTCCAAGCCCACGATAACCAATATTACCCCCCGGAGCCCACTTCAAGGCTCCAGAACCCTATTCCTTCACTCCTCGTTTTGATTTCCCTATGAAAACTGAGAAACCATCTAAGAATCCCGAACATGAGGAGATGTTCAGGAAAGTTAAAAGCGTGGAACAGTCATTCAGAAACATACAGGGGTTGGGAGGTCAGGTGAGCGTGGCTTACAAAGATCTATGTTTATTTCCAGATGCTTAATTGCCAGCAGGGTTTAAGATGCCCAAGTTTGATTTGTATGATGGACACGGAGACCCGGTGGCGCACTTGAGAAGTTTTTGTAGAAAAATGAGGGGAGCTGGCAGGAAAGACGAGTTGCTAATGGCGTATTTCAGTCAGAGTCTGAGTGGTTCGGCGCTGGAGTGGTACACTCGGCAGGATCACGGAAGATGGTATACATGGGATGATCTAGCCCAAGCATTCGCTTGTCACTTCCAGTACAATCTCGAGATTATTCCGGATCGTCTGTCTTTGACAAAGATTGAGAAAAAGCACAATGAAAGCTTCAGGGAGTATGGTTTTCGGTGGAGAGAACAGGCAGCAAGGGTTGACCCTCCAATGAAAGAAAGTGAAATGGTGGATTATTTTTTGCAGGCCTTAGAACCTACTTATTACGGTCATCTGGTATCGGCTATAGGCAAGTCCTTCAATGAAGTGGTGAAGATGGGCGGTATGGTAGAAGAAGGACTTAAGTCAAACAAAATCATGAGCTATTCGGCTATTAAGGCAACCACCCAGGCCATTCAGAGTGGAACTGGGGGAGTATTTGGAAAGAAGAAGAAAGAGGATGTGGCAACGATTGATTCAGGAGCTTGGTTTAGACCCAGGGGCTCATCTCACCACTATAATCAGCCTCGACCCCACCACCAAACCTACACCCATAACCCGTATAATTCACCCCAACACTACTACCCACCACCAGACCCCCATTTTTTTGTCCACCACGCCCAAACATACAACCAACCCTCCGCCCACGCACAATGGCGTGCGCCATCCCCACAAAACACCTACCCGCCCCCACGAGCCTACTGAAACCCTCCTAGACCAGATTTTCGACCCAATCAAGCATTTAAGAATGAGAGGTTGCAGAGGAAGAAAACCTTCACTCCATTGGGAGAGTCCTATACTAGTTTGTTCCACAGGCTAAGACAATTGGATATGCTGAGGCCGATCGACTCAAAATTGCCAAATCCTCCCCCGAAAAATCTTGATTATTCTGTAAGATGTGAATTTTGTTCTGGTGCTCCGGGGCATGACACGGAAAAATTCTTGCATTTGAAGAATGCTATCCAGGAGCTCATTGATACAAATCGAATTGAATTCCAAGCTCTGGAAGCACCCAATATCAACCAGAACCTGTTGCCGACCCATCAGGAGACAAATATGATTGAGATAGTGCATAAGGGAGGGGAGCCTAAGAAGTCTTCACAGACCGTCATGATGATTCGGTCCAGTGAGGTCAGGCCGGTTGAAAAGTACAAGTGAGAAATCAGTGATCAGGTTGAGCGGGACAAACAGTGAACCATCTGCAGTAGTCAAGAAAGGGTCCTCAAGTGATGTTGCAGCGAAACAAGAAAGGGCAAAAGTGGTTGTGCCAGGAGTGGCAAACAAGCCTGTCGTGGTTGTGGAGGGTGCCCGCACAGATCCTATCATTATCAAGCCTGTAACCCAATTACCGATAGTCAACAGCAAGGCTATCCCGTGGAATTATGAACAGGTGACAGTGACTTACAAAGGAAAAGAAGTTAAAGAAGAAGTCTGTGAGACCCATGGATTGACTCGGTCGGGGAGATGCTTTGCCCCCGAGGAGTTAAGAAAAGCTAAAACCTCCAAAAATAACCTAGTGCTAGTAAAGAAAGCTGTGACCGAAGAAGAGGCAGAAGAGTTTTTGAGAATGATGATGGTGCAAGACTATTCCATTGTGGAGCAATTGAGGAAGACGCCTGCTCAGATTTCACTGTTGTCATTGTTAATCCATTCAGACGAGCATCGACGGGCCTTGATGAAAATCCTGAATGAGGCTCATGTTCCCAACAAATCTCAGTAAACCATTTGGAAAAGATAGCCAACAAGATATTTGAGGTAAACAGAGTCACATTTTCTGATGATGAGTTGCCCGTGGAGGGTACTGAGCATAATAGAGCCCTCTACCTTACGGTGAAATACGAAGATTTCGTGGTTACTCGGGTATTGGTCGACAATGGTTCCAGTGCGAACATTTGCCCTCCCTCTACTCTAAAAAGGTTGAAGGTGGACGATGAAAGAGTTCACAAGAACAATATCTGCGTGAAGGGATTTGACGGTGGAGGGAAAGATTCAGTCGGTGATATAGTGGTTGAGCTGACAATAGGACCAATTGAGTTTACCATGGAGTTCCAGGTGCTGGATGTAGCTGTTTCCTACAATTTGCTATTGGGTCGACCCTGGATTCATGCTGCCAAAGTAGTCCCGTCTACTCTGCACCAGATGGTCAAGTTTGAATGGGATAGACAGGAAATCGTTGTGGATGGCGAGGATAATCTGTGTGCTCCCAATGATGCCATTTTTCCATTCATTGAGGTTGAAGATGACAAGGGACCTTGGGTCTATCAGGTTTTTGACACAGTGTCAGTCGAGAAAATTCCAGAGGGGAAATGCGTTCCAATTCCGAAGGTAACCGCGGCATCAGTCATGGTGGCTTTTGAAATGTTGAAAAATGGTTTTGTACCTGGTAAGGGTTTGGGTGCATCTCTTCAGGGTATCATACAGCCGGTGTCTCTTCCTAAAAACTTGGGTACATTTTGTCTGGGATTCAAACCCACAGCCGCAGATGTGAAAAGAGCAAGAAAGTTGAAACAGAGGGCATGGGTCCTCCCAAAGCTGTCCCACGTCTCTCCAGATCGTTTGTCAAGCCTGGCGCCAAGAAGCGCCCAGTAACAATAGTTCCCAGTTCTGTGGTTGGTCTTGATAAAGAGTTGATTGAAAGGTTCGAGAAGTTGTTCGACGATGTGAACATGGTGGAAGTTGGAGAAGGTTCGAGCAAGATGTATGTGCAATTTGTTGGGCCCAGTGCAAAGATTAACAATTGGGAAGCTACTCCTCTCCCTACCCGGAAGGAGTTTTGGTAGTTTGCTTTGATTTTCTTTCAGTTTATCTGGATTATTCCAGGGTTGTAATTCAGATTCTATGTTCCGTCCGTTTGTATGTATAAACCTTGTTATCATTTGATTTCAATGAAATGCAATTTCCCTTTTTCATCCTTATCCTTCCCGATAGTTTTATTTTTGTTTTTCTTTTCTTCCTTGTACAGTTCTTTTTATGCTGGTTTCAATGACATGACATGCATGAGGAATCTTCGGCCCAGTCATAAAAGCGAATCTAATTCTGAAATAATAATTCAAGAAATAGAGTGTGATGATGAATCAGAATATGATGAGGATGAGGCCTTTGAAGAGATTAGTAAAGAATTATGCCATTTTGAAGAGAAACCCAAGCCTAACCTGAGTGATACAGAAACAATCAATTTAGGGGACCCAGATAATATCAGAGAAACTAAGATAAGTGTCCATCTTGAACCGCAAATCAGGGAAGAGATAATTAAAGCATTGTTTGAGTACAAAGTCATTTTTGCATGGTCATATGATGACATGCCGGTTCTAAGCACTGACTTGGTGGTTCACAAATTGCCCACTGACCCGGCATTTCCTCCCGTCAAACAGAAGTTGAGGAAGTTCAAAACTGACATAAGTGTAAAGATTAAAGAAGAGGTCACAAAGCAGTTTGAGGCAAAGGTCATTCGAGTCACGTGGTATCCCACTTGGTAAGCCAATGTTGTGCCTGTGCCAAAGAAGGATGGTAAGACTAGAGTGTGTGTTGATTACCGTGATCTCAACAAAGCAAGTCTAAAGGACAACTTCCCACTACCAAATATCCACATTTTGATTGATAATTGTGCCAAGCATGAGATTGGGTCTTTTGTGGATTTCTATGCGGGCTATCATTAGATCCTAATGGATGAGGAAGATGCAGAAAAAAAGGCATTCATCACGCCATGGGGAACGTACTGCTATCGAGTCATGCCTTTCGGTTTGTAAAATGCTGGGGCAACTTACATGAGGGCAATGACGACCATATTCCACGACATGATACACAAGGAGATCGAGGTTTATGTGAATGATGTAATCATAAAGTCCAGGAAGCAGTCTGACCATGTGAGAGATTTGAGAAAGTTCTTCCAAAGGCTTCGCAGGTACAATCTTAAGCTCAATCCTACAAAATGCGCATTCGGTGTGCCATCTGGAAAATTGTTGGGTTTCATAGTCAGCCGTCGAGGTATTGAATTGGACCCGTCAAAGATCAAAGCTATCCAAGAGTTGCCACCCCCAAGGAACAAGACTGAGGTGATGAGTCTATTAGGGAGGTTGAACTACATCAGCAGGTTTATTGCTCAGCTTACGACAACTTGTGAGCCTATCTTCAAGCTGTTGAAGAAGGATGCTGCGGTCAAGTGGACAGATGAGTGTCAAGAAGCCTTTGATAAGATAAAGGGTTATTTGTCAAACCCACATGTGTTGGTCCCGCCAGAACCGGGGAGACCCTTGATTCTGTATTTGACGGTCTTGGACAATTCATTTGGCTGTGTATTGGGTTAGCATGACATCACCGGTAGGAAGGAGCAAGCCATCTATTATCTCAGCAAGAAGTTCACGTCTTATGAGGTTAAGTACACTTACCTGGAAAGGACATGTTGCGCCCTAACTTGGGTAGCACAGAAGTTGAAGCATTATTTGTCATCTTACACTACTTACCTCATCTCTCGTTTGGATCCGCTAAAGTATATCTTTCAGAAGCCTATGCCTACAGGGAGGCTCGCAAAGTGGCAGATCTTGCTCACGGAATTTGACATCGTCTATGTGACTCGGACTGCGATGAAAGCCCAAGCATTGGCTGACCATTTGGCTGAGAATCCAGTGGATGAAGAATATGAACCTTTGAAGACCTACTTCCCTGATGAAGAGGTAATGCACATTGATGAGTTGGAGCGAGTTGAAGAGCCAGGTTGGAAACTTTTCTTTGATGGAGCTGCTAACATGAAAGGCGTTGGGATAGGAGCTGTACTTATTTCTGAAACAGGGCATTACTACCCCGTTACGGCTCAGCTTCGTTTTTACTGTACTAACAACATGGCCGAGTACGAGGCATGAATTTTGGGTTTGAGGTTAGCTGCAGACATGGGTGTCCAGGAAGTCTTGGTCTTGGGAGACTCGGACCTTCTGGTGCACCAGATTCAAGGAGAATGGGAAATACGGGATTGAAAACTCATACCGTACCGACAATGTTTGCATGACCTTTGTCAACGGTTTCGATCAGTAGAGTTCAGGCATATTCCAAGGATCCATAATGAGGTCGTCGATGCTTTAGCTACTCTGGCGTCAATGTTACATCACCCAGATAAGGCTTTTGTTGACCCTTTGCATATTCAGGTCCGTGATCAGCATGCTTACTGTAACATGGTGGAAGAAGAACTCGATGGTGAGCCGTGGTTCCACGACATCAGGGAGTACATCAGAATGGGAGTATATCCGGTACAAGCCACAGGTGATCAAAAGAGAATCATTCATTGTTTGGCAAGTGGATTTTTCTTCAGTGGAGGAGTCTTGCACAAAAGAACTCCAGATCTTGGATTGTTAAGATGATAGATGCTAGACAGGCCACAGCTATCATGACCGAAGTACATTCTGGAGTCTGTGGACCGCATATGAGTGGGTACGTTCTGGCAAAGAAAATTCTCCGAGCAGGTTATTATTGGCTCACCATGGAGCGAGATTGTATCAGTTTTGTGCGCAAATGTCATCAATGCCAAGTACACAGAGATTTGATTCATTCTTCGCCATCTAAATTACATACAATGTCTGCACCATGGCCCTTTGTTGCTTGGGGTATGGATGTCATTGGACCAATTGAGCCGGCAGCATCCAATGGGCACAGGTTCATTCTAGTGGCCATCGATTATTTCACCAAGTGGGTTGAAACTAAAACTTTCAAGTCTGTGACCAAGAAAGCGGTGGTCGATTTTGTGCACTCAAATATCATTTGTCGGTTCGGGATCCCAAAGGTTATCATCACAGATAATGGTGCTAATCTCAACAGTCATCTGATGAAAGAGGTATGTCAACAGTTTAAGATTACGCATCGCAACTCCACCCCATACCGCCCCAAGGCGAATGGAGCAGTCGAGGCAGCCAACAAGAACATAAAGAAGATACTTCGGAAAATGGTGGAGGGTTCCAGGCAGTGGCATGAAAAGCTGCCCTTTGCATTGTTAGGTTATCGCACTACTGTTTGCACTTTAATAGGGGCAACTCCTTATTTGTTGGTATATGGCACTGAAGCAGTGATACCCGCGGAAGTTGAAATCCCATCCCTTCGGATTGTCGCAGAAGCTGAAATTGATGACGACGAGTGGGTCAAAACCCACCTGGAGCAATTGAGTTTTATCGACAAGAAAAGATTGGCAGCAGTGTGTCATGGCCAGTTGTATCAACAAAGAATGGCTAGAGCATATAACAAAAGGGTGCGTCCACGGAAGTTTGAGGTGGGTCAGCAAGTATTAAAACGTATCCTTCCACATCAGGCTGAAGCAAGAGGCAAGTTCGCCCCAAATTGGTAGGGGTCGTTCATTGTAAAGAGAGTGTTGTCCAATGGTGCTTTGTATTTAACAAATATAGAAGGCAAATATGTAGAAATGGCTATCAATCCTGATGGGGTCAAAAGATATTATGTATGATTTCTTTGGTTAAATTGTGTTTGTTTGTACTTGGCATGTTTTGAAGATTGGAATGACGAAGGCATTTTGTTCTGCTATCTAAACACTTTATCCTTCGTTACCCCTTTGAGCCTTATTTATTTCCTTTCATACCCCTCTTTTGGAATCAGTAGCAAAGATCAGAAACACAAGCGCGAAAGATAAGTAAAGGAAAAGAGAGAAAAGAAAAAATGTAAATGAAAAAAAAGAAGAAGAAAAAGAAAAAGGAGTAGAAAATAAAAGAAAAAAGAAAAAGAGGAAAAAGAACAACAAAACAACAAAAAGAGAAAGAAGGAAGAAAGGAAAAAGAGAAAGAAAAGAAAGAGAAATGAGAGAATCACAACAACAAAGCAATTTCTATGTCATGAACTACGTTCGACCTGATTCCTTTAAAGGATACGTAGGCAGCCTCACGGTTCGGTCCCATCAAAATAAAAATCCAAAAGTCCCCAAGCAAAGAAACTGGGGGAGAAGTTGTGGTTGTTGTAAGAAATCTGATTCCGAAAGTTGTAATCTTGAACCCATTTGAGTTATTTTGAGCCTTTTGATACCCTTTATTTCTAACCCCATCCAAAAGACCACATTACAGTCGAGAGATGCCAAGTCGAGCAAGTAGAGGTGATTCATATCAGGGGCAACACTCCGGTCCAAACAAAGAAAATGGAAATGAGAGAGTCTTATTGGTGAAAACCCTCACGGGCACCGTAAGGCAATGGAAAACTGAGAGAAATCAAAAATGAGAGAGTCTTATTGGTGAAAACCCTCACAGGCACCGTAAGGCGATGGAAAGCTGAGAGAAATAAAAAATGAGAGAGTCTTATTGGTGAAAACCTTCAGGGGCACCTTAAGGCGAAAGTGAGTTGAGGAAATAAAAAATGAGAGAGGTTTGTTGGTGAAAACCTTTCGGGGCATAGCAGGCCGAACAAGGACAAGGTTTGGTGAAGAAATTGGGATTTAAAGGTCTCGGGGCGTAAAGTACGACAACTGAAAGTTGATTGGTTGGACAGACTGGGCCGATTAATCCGAAATGCATGTCATGATCATTGATGCCAGCTGTTCCACTCAGATAAGTCTCTTTTCTTTTTCCCTTTCAGACAGTCCTCCAGTTTTGGACTTTTCTTATCCTTAACTCTCAAAGTCATTGCATTTCATTTCTTTTGGGTTTATTTCTCTAAAATGTTTCCAATGTCAGTTCTGTTTAAGCAAATAAGAAAGGATTTCAAAGCTCACTACCAACTTCCAAAGTTGCACAAAGCACAGGGCGGCCAAGGCATTGCTAGAGATAGTATGATGTGAAACGGGATATAAAGGGTCAGCAAAAGTTCCATCGGTGAAATGGTTTAGTAATTTCGTGAGAGATGCAGAGGTGCGGATAAATGGGTCAGAGATGCAACACAACAGTTTGGGTATAGAACACTCGGGTCATCCAAGGTCATGTGGGTGGAAGTCAGTCAGAAAGTCAGGCGGTTCTTGGTCAGTTCGGGGAAACCAGTCAAAACAAAGCACGGCAGCGGAGAGGCCACCTTCAGCAAGAATGCCACAAACTAACCACCACATTTTAAACTAACAAGATTTTTCTTTAATTTGAAACAGGGGCAGAAATTTTGTTTGTTTCGGAGAAACCCTCCGTAAGGAAAAAGCAAGTACCAGACAGGTTTGACCGTAAATTCTCAGGACCCTCCTGGATAATGGGACTTAGTTAAAATTCAATACAATCATAAATAACAAGATCCAGCATAAGTCTTACCCCAAAGAAATGTAAGTTGGTTTTGAAGTTTTCATCCTTAGGATAAGATTCAATTCGAAATTTTCAGGACCTTCCTGAATAATGGGACCTAGCTTTAAGATTGCCATTAGATAACAAGACAGCGTAAGTTCTGTTGTAAGGAAGTATAATTTATCCTTAAAGATAGTCACGCTTAAGATAAGACTTAATTTTTTCAGGACCCTCCTGGATAATGGGATGTAGTTTTAAGACTGTCTTAGATAACAAGATTCAACAGAAGTCATACCTTTAGAAAATATAATGTAGCTTTGAAACTGGCATTTTACTAAAGATTTTCAGGACCCTCCTGGATAATGGGATCTAACTTTCAAATTCTTAGAGATATTTGGCAACATAATTCAATTAACACTCACAGATGTGCCCGGCTACCAAACCGGGGCAGAAAATTTTCTTTGTTTTGTCTATTTTGTTGAAATCAGGCACCCACCTGGAAAGCAAGGGAGAAAAACATGAGTTTTGAGGATGAAAAGCAGTTCAAGTTTCAGCAATCAGGCGCCCACCTGGAGAGCAAGGGAATACAGTTCAAGCTTCAGCAATCAGGCGCCCACCTGGAGAGCAAGGGAATGCAGTTCAAGTTTCAGCAATCAGACGCCCACCTGGAGAGCAAGGGAATACAATTCAAGTTTCAGCAATCAGGCGCCCACCTGGAGAGAAAGGGAATACAGTTCGAGCTTCAGCAGTCAGGCGCCCACCTAGAAAGCAAGGGAATACAGTTCAAGTTTCAGCAATCAGATGCCCACCTGGAGAGCAAGGGAATACAGTTCGAGCTTCAGCAATCAGGCGCCCACCTGGAAAGCAAGGGAATACCGTTCAAGTTTCAGCAATCAGGCGCCCACCTGGAGAGCAAGGGAATACAATTCAAGTTTCAGCAATCAGGCGCCCACCTGGAAAGCAAGGGAATACAGTTCAAGTTTCAGCAATCAGGCGCCCACCTAGAGAATGAAGAGAAGAAGCAGTTTAAATATTGGCAGTCAGGAGCCCACCTGAAGAACAAAAGGAAGCAATTCAAGTTTCGAGGAGCAGCAATTCAAGTATTGGTAATCAGGAACCCACCTAGAGAACGAAGAGATGCAACAATATGTAAAGGAAGATAGCAATCAGGCGCCCACCTGGAAAGCAAGGGAATACAGTTCAAGTTTCAGCAATCGGGCACCCACCTGGAAAGCAAGGGAATACAGTCCAATTTTCAGCAATCAGGTGCCCACCTGGAAGGCAAGGGAATACAATTCAAGTATTGGCAATCAGGAACCTACCTGAAGAACGAAGGGGAGCAACAATCAAGTGTTGGAAATCAGGAGCTCACCTGGAGAACCAAGAAAAGGCAATAGCGGTCAAAGGAAGACGGATAAAAGTTCAGCAATCAGGTACCCGCCTGAAAAACAAAGGGAAAGCACCTCAGAATACCATTCAAGACATGCAAAAAAGGAATCTCACTTGGACAATACAAGTCAACTAAGCAGCGGAAACTGCAAGATCAAGCTTAGAGAAGTATAGATAGGATTCTTGTAATTCATGAATCATAGTTTGACTAGTTTCTTTTATTTTGTCTCAGTGTAATAAGGAGTTCAGCAAGCAGTAGCAGCAGCAGCAGCAACAGTGAAATCACAGCTTCATGGTAGTCCCAGCTACCGAAACTTCCCGAACTACACTGACCTGATTCCTTTATAGCCAAGGATATCTAGGCAACCTCGGAAGCAGGGTACAGTCAAATCTTTCAAAAATGCTTCCCACGGAGTATTCAAACGGGCAAAAATCGCTCGTATCCGCTCTCTTTATCTTTGCACGAAAACTCTTCGTGTTTCCGAGCAAAGAGGGGCAACTGTGAGCACGTGATTTTTGCCCTATGTGAATTACTCCCATAGACTCAAGAAAATAAATTCCTTCCATTATTTGCAATTTTGTAGATTCTTTGTAGCATTTTTTGTTAATTGCTTGCATTTGTCTGCGCATGTTTGTTTCGTTTAATTCATGAAAAATACAAAAATATGTTGCATTTGCATTTAGATTTAATTGTACATTTTTTTTAGATTAATTATCAAATTAGTGTTTCATAAAAATAGGAAAATCACCAAAAAATCACCATTTTTTTGCTTTTTTGGTAGTTTCCTTTAATTTAGTTTTTAATTAATTGCGATAATTATTAGTTAGAGTTAATAGATTCAATGTGGTAAGATTAATTTGGGTTAGGAATTAAATTAGGTTTTACTTTATTTTTGTTTTTGTTTTTAGAAAAAAAGAAATGAAATTAGAAGGAAATAAGAAAGGCTGTATTTGGGCCAAACTTGTAACAGCCCAAACGATTTCCCCATACCCATTCAGTCCAGCCCAAAACCCAGTCCAGTCTCCACTTAACCAAACGACCCCATTTCATTGGGTTCTAATCACAGCCGTTGGATTTCAATCATCCAACGGCTCGGAACTGGTCACTTACCTATTATATAATTGTCCTAATGAGCCTACCCCCCCCCCTCCTTCATCGTCTCTCTCACCCCCCTCTCTCTCAGAGACTCAGACTCCAAACCCTAGCGCCGCCCTAAAATCCCCCTCCCCTCCGGTGGCGGCTCCGGTCCCAAACCATCCCAAACTAACACCCCAGAACCCCCTGACTCCCCTCTTTCCAAATCCTCACTCCGTTCCCCTCGAATATGGCTAGAACTTCTCAAATCTTAAATCTAGGGTTCGAGCCCTAGAAGCCAAAGCCAAATTCATTCATGCAAGATTATCTCTCCAGTGTTTATGAGTGTTCAGGGCTGATTTTATCACGAAACAATGTTATTCGGCTGTTCTTGACAAAGAACAGGTGATTGACATTATTTCGCGATTTAAATCGGAAGGTCAGTCGCAAGTTCAAGCCCGAGTTGGTGAGTTCTCTTTTTCCCTTTGTTTATTCTTCTGTTTTTATATCCTTCTTTCCTCTCCTCTTGTTCTCTTCTTTGTCTGTTGGAATGGCCTGTGCCTCGTCTAATTTGTTGAAGAGTTTCGAACCCTGCTTTCCCTTTAGATTAATTAGGGTTCATTTTGTTAGTTTTTCTTTTCAAGTTTTAATAGTTGTTCTCTGTTTTCTCCATTTCATTTTAGGCTATGGCATTTTATGTTAATTGCTCAAGTTGGATTTTGTTAATTTGTTAATTTAGTTAATTCTGGTTTGGTATTTGGCTTAAAAGAAAATCATTGGTTAGTTTAGATTTTGGGCTTTGTAGTTGTTCATTGGTTTTTCCTTTTCTGCTTCTTGTTCGAATTATTCAATTGGAATTCTGATCTTTTGGTTTGGGCCTTGGGTTCAATTCCGACCCATTCATTTGGGTTTGAACCTTTGGTTCGAAATTGACCCAGAATTGGTTTTAGTTTGAAGGAGTAAATAACAGGGGTTGTAAGGGTAATTTAGGAACTCTAGGAAGAGGAATCTTGCATAACTGATTGAGGAAGCTTCTAGAAAGCCGTGGTGGGGACTAAATTGAAGTTCTGAGAATTAAATTAAGGATATCTAAGCAAGAATGAAAATATCAAAAGGGGCAAAGAGCAAAAACTGATACTTTGAAGCTGCCCTAATGCCTTGCCTATAAAGGCACCATGACTTGATATTCAAGTCAGATTGGGAAGAGACAAAAAATTCTGAAAAACTAAAACGGCTGAAAACTTGGGAATAACATTGGTTTCCCTGAATTTTCTTTGTGACAAATTGCTAAAAAATTCTGTTCAGGGTTGATTTTCTGATCTTCTTCACTAGTTGAATCTCTGAAAATTTTGAATCTTACACCTGGGTTGAAGATGGTTTGATTTTGGAGTTTTAAAAGTTGGTTTTGGGTTGCTGTGGGGGTTTTACTGTTTCATTGGTATTGTTGGTTCTTGGTCTGCTGCTGCTGGTTGCTGATCCTTCATTTCCTTTGTTTTTCCTTTAATTCCAGGTATGTACTGACTCCTGAGTAGCATGTGAAATGCAAACGTGAAAGTCATGTAACCAAACTTGAAGAGAAATGACAATTGCTGGTTTTTCTGTTGTCAAATAACTGCTAGAATTCATTACAGTTTGTCCATGTGTTCTTCAGTTTAGTCCACTATTTATAGTTCATTCATGTCATTAATGTTATATTTCATTTTAAGGTTGGCATTTGGGGTTTATTTGAATGTTGTTTAGGCCTAAGGATGTCCTGAAGTTTAGGATGATCTGTATAAATTGAGAATTAAGATTCCTTTAGTCTGATTTGGTTAGAACCTGCTGAACTTTGGATATGTTGTTTGTATAGTCGTGTGTAAATACTCATCAGACTAGTTCTCCATGTGTTTCTCTCAAGCAAATTTGATATGCTTTGTTCTCTCTTCCATTAGCTCTTTGTATGCTAGATTACTCTTTCGTGATTTGCAGAACAACTCAGGTACTTCAGTTTGTATAAAGGTTTTCAAATGAGTGTCTGGTTTAATCTCAAATTTAAGATTTCTCAGATTAGCTTAACTCTTTACATCCTGTTGTTTTCTTTCGTGGAAATAATTAAGAGTATTGGTTCTGTTCTGACGTGTTGGGTCGAGTAGAATTTAGATCCACTTATTTAATATCTCATGAGGTTTTGTTAGTTATTGAAATGAGGTCTAATCAAGTGCAGCATCTCGAGTAATTACTGTTGATTGAATCAGCTAGAGGAGCAACTCGAATGGGATAAGTCCAATGTCCAAGTGTTCTTTTTTTTGGGGTTGCAGGGACTCGATCTCGAGTCTTATTGTGGCTTTGTCGTCATTTTAGAAGATTTGTTATGCCTTGAGTTTGGTTCTCTGAATCCAAGCTGGAACGAAAGGGAGGGGCTTGCATTCACAGCCTTTGGGCCTTGTGATTCGAGCCCATCTGTTCTCTCTTCAATTTCGAAATGGGTCCTCCACAAGGATTTGGGCCTGTTTTAGTTTTGGCTTTCCTATTAAACTGAATGTTTGTGAAGGGCGGCCTGGCAATTTGAATGAGTTGGTTTGAATCACTCACTCGAAGTAAGAACTCAATACCTTTGGTGTTTAGTTAATTAAATTTCTTTAAAAGGATTTGGGGTGTGCCATATTAAGCATAATCATAGTTTATGGCCCTCAAAGTTTAGTTTGAGTTTTCCTTTAAAAATTGGAATTGAGGTGTGCCGTGCCGAATAAAATCTCAAAATGCATGGCCCTCGCTTAGTTAATATTTTAATCCTTAGAAATCGAGGCGCGCCATTTAGTTGAATTTCCATGGCACTCGCAAACTTGGAAGTGCGGAGTTGCTTTAGGCGCGTTATTTTAATAATTTACCTTCCTAAACTCGGCTGCGCATTTATGTGACCCAAATCCAAATCTCAACAACGTTAAATAAAATGTATCGTGAACTGCGGGTGCATTTATGTGACGTGGTTCAAGATGTGTTTTAGATGACGTTGAATCTTCTTAAAAATATTTAAATAAAAGCGATTATAAAGTTAAAATTGAACCTTAGGTTAAAACATGTGATTAGTCAGATAATAGGCGAATAGTAACAGTTGAGCGACCGTGCTAGAACCACGGAACCCGGGAATGCCTAACACCTTCTCCCGGGTTAACAGAATTCCTTACCCGGATTTCTGTGTTCGCAGACTGTAAAACAGAGTCAATCTTTTCTCGATTCGGGATTTGAAACCGGTGACTTGGGACACCATAAATTATCCCAAGTGGCGACTCTGAATTTTTAATAAAATAATCCCTTTTCGATTGTCACTTAAGTTGGAAAAAACTCCCTTTTATACTCTTTCGGGTGTAGGAAAAAGGAGGTGTGACAATGACCACTTGTAAATCTAACTATTTTTGAATTTCTCCCGTAAGTTCCCTATTAACAAGGGAAACTTTCATAAATACAATATCTATAAGAGTTAATTATATAAACTACAACTATGTTAGATATTACATATTGTATAACTACAAGATTTTAAATGTTATTCTATTTATACTATACAATCAAGATTATTGCTATGAATAAAAGGCTAAAAATAAGGAGATTCTTTATATTGGTGATAACATAATTAAATGCATATCAAAACAAAATAACCTCTTACCTAAAAAATCTCCAACACAAATTAGCTAGCATTCTAATTCATTTTCATTGTTATTCCATCTGAAACCAATTTTAATTTGTCGTCCAATATATATGTGATGACCCAAAAGGTCATCACTCATTTTGAAAGTAAATTTTGTGTTCCGAGGCCTTAAAAACCTCTTTTTATCCCACCTCGATTTACGTGCGCAGTCCAGGCGCATTTCCGGAAATCTTTTATGTGAAAACTAAGTAAAACATGGAAATTGGCTTTTAAAATTGAATAAAGTTGACTTTGGTCAACATTCTTGGTAAACGGACCCGGACCCGTGATCCGACGATCTCGTAGGGTCCGTAGTAAAATATGGGACTTGGGCATATGCCCGAAATCAAATTCTGAGGTCCCAAGCCCGAGAAATGAATTTTTTAAAGAAAATTGTTTCTGGAAAATATAAAGGTTTTTAGAAGTGAATTGATGCATTTTCTTGATGGTATCGGGCCCGTATCCTGGTTCCGGAGCCCGGAGCTTGAAATAATGATTTAGTTGAATCAGTAAAATTTGGTAAAGATCGGAATTGGTTTGGTATAAAACGGATCTATAATTGAGAAAATAATAATTTTGATGTTCTAGAGTGATTTCATGAATTTGAGGTTTAATTCATAGATGTTGATGTTATTTTGATGATTTGATCGCACGAGCAAGTCCGCATGATATTTTTGGACTTGTGTGCATGTTTGGTTTGGAGCCCGAGGGCTCGGGTGAGTTTTGGATAGGCCATGGAGTGCATTTAGACTTGGAAAATAACTGTTGCAGGTTCAGAGAAGTTGCAGGTCTCTGAACCAGGCTTCGCGGTCCGCAGTAAATCTTCGCGACCGCGGTGGGGCAGTAACACCCCGTACATTCGGACTAGGTATGGATATGTTAAATGTGTATTAATTTGATATTTTAGACATATGAAGTCCTAGCGGGATGATTGTGGGTGAAAATAGTTGTTTCAAAATCAAGATGGAAAGTAAGGTGCATAAGATTTGACAAAATCGACTAAGTTTGCAGAAGGTCTGTATTCCATCAGAAAACTTAGAGCATGAAAGTTGTAGGCCTTTGAAATAGCTTTCCAACGATATATTATGGATCCCGAACGGATCTCTGTGCAAAAAGTTATGTGCGTTTTTCGGAACAGTACGCGTATGCGCGAACACTCACGCGAACAAGCCTTCAGGTGCGCGAACTCGCGCGTGGGAGGCAGTGTTACTGCCGTTGAGCGCGAACTCTCGCGCGAACAGGCCTCCAGGTGTGCGAACTCGCGCGTGGGGGGTCGTTTTAAAGCTATATTTCGTCCCCCACAGCCCCAAAACATAAAAACTTGCTCTAGAAAGGGGAACTCTCAAAAACTTAACTCCTTAAGGGTCCTTCCACCACCCAAGGTAAGTTCTAATGGTGATTTTAAGTTAATTTCAATTTTCCAACATCTTATTAACATGGGTAAACCCTCCATATCATTAGATATTCGATTGGGACACCATTGCTGAGAGAAGAAACCCTAGAACTCGAATTTAAGAAGATTGAACGTCAAAAAGGTAATATCTTCACCCTCTAATTAATTCTAACATTGGTTTAATGATTACAAACCCTAGTTCATGAGATATGAGTTGATGGGTTTGATAGAAAAGCATGAAAAATTTATAGGATTGGGTTGTTGATTGTTGATTATTGATTAAAGATATCGTTTATCTTATGGGTGATAAAGAAGGGTATTGAACATAGCAATTTGATGCTTTAGAATTTATCTAGGAACAAGAGAATGGGTCATTGGGTGTAGAGACACCATTAATAAGGACTATGAAGCTTTATTTTCACCAAGTGTTTGATAAGATGCTTAAGTGACCAAAACATGAGAATCATTGCTAATATGGAATCCCTTTGACTTGTATTGATTTAGATTAAAGTTGAAAGGGGTTGACAAACGTTGTATTATGCTCAAGAGCAGGAAGTTAAGGTATGTGAGACTAACTCTCTATGTTTGGGAATTTTAATGATTCTCCCTACACTACGTTTCTTTTACAACGTATCAATTGCCTCAGAAATACAGTTAAGCCTAGTTCCTTGAATAGTTGTAGAACTTCTATTCCCTAGCTTCATAACTCGTTCATGACTTTCATTCTGAACGTTGTGAGCTCAGTTCGTATTCAATATAGACTTAGGTTTGATTCCCCGAAGTCTCAGTATAGCTTACTCAGCATGTCATAAACAGTTGCAGTTTCAGTGTTCATAACCAGTTCAATAATACATGTCTCATTCCAGTCCTATTCATTATTCCAGTATTATGTAACTCAGTATGATTCAGTATTCCAGTATAATGTAACTCGGTGTGATCCAGTATTCCAGTATCATATAACTCAGCGTGATTCAGTATTTCACTATTATGTATTGCAGTATGATTCTCAGTTCCTGATTTTAAATCCCTGAATGTTGAACACCTATCTTTGGGCCTGAGGCCGCAGCTAATACTTTATGCATCTTTGGGCCTGAGGCCGCAGCTAATGCTTTATGCATCTTTGGGCCTGAGGCCGCAGTTTATGCTTTATGCATTTTGGACCCGAGGTCGCAGTTATGTATACTTGGGCCCGAGGGCGCAGCTTGTGCACATATATATATATTGGGCCTGAGGCTGCAGTTTAATATTCAGATAAACAGGTTGTTCATTATTCAGAAGAGGGAGTATTCATATCCTTACTTCCTTTATTCAGTTCAGTTATCAGTTATCAGTTATCTTTTCAGTTATCAGTTCAGTTATCAGTTATCAGTTATCAGTTATCAGTTATCAGTTCAGTTACCAGTTATCAGTTATCTTTTCAGTTATCCGTTCAGTTACCAGTTCTCACTTCAGTTTCAGTTTCAATAGTTATCATTTCAGTTATCAGCTTAGTTTCAGTTTCAGCATTTATAATTCTTTCTTTCAGTTGCTTTACATACCAGTACAATTCAAATGTACTGACGTCCCTTTTTGCCCGGGGCCTGCATCTCACAATGCAGGTAATGATTAACAGGTTGATGATTCAGAGCGCTAGGATTCTCGTACCAGCTAATTTGGTGATCCCCAGTTCTTTCGGGGCATTATCATTACCTTACAGTTTTCAGTACTTAAAGGCAGTCAGTATTTTCAGTATATTATTAGAGGCTTCATAGACTAGAGTAACAGTTAGATAGAGTCACAGACTTTTCATATTAAGCCATGTTGGCTACAAATATGTTTCAAAATTGTATTAGTATTTCCGCACTTTGATTTAAATCATCCACAATTTTCAGTATATCAGTATGTGTTAGTTTATCTTCTGCATTCAGTATGTTATGATATCACATGTTGATTCAGCCAGCCAGTTGGTTCGCTCGGTCACATGTAGTCGGGCGCCGAGTGCCGTGTTACGTCCAGGCCTAGGTTCGGGGCGTGACAGGGGCCTTCGCCACCGCGGTGGGATTCTATGCGGTCCGCGGTGAGCAAGGCTATGTCTCGCGGCCGCGCTCGATATTTCGCAGTCCGCGGTAGAGCTCCGCGGCCACGGTCCTTTTCATGCGGTCCGCGGTGAGGGTCTGAGAGGAGTATATAAACGGGACTTTTCAGCCATTTTTCATATTTTTAAAAATCTAAAACATAAGAGGCGATTTTCCAAACATCCTTTCTTCCCCAGAATACAAGTAAGTGATTTTAAACTCATTTCTTTCACTCCTTAACTTCTTTTTACAAGATTTCATCTTAGAATCTAGGGTTTTCATGGTGAAATTGGGAATTTTGGGTAGAACTTAGGAATATTGAAATTTGGGGATTTAGACCTTAAATTGAGGTCGGGTACCAAAACCAATTATATATTCGGGCTCGGGGGTGAATGGGTAATCGGGTTTTAGTCTGAATTTCGGATTTGGACCAAGCAGGCTCGGGGTCAATTTTTGACTTTTTTGGGAAATCATTTGAAAACCTATTTTCATGCATTAGAATTGATTCCTTTAGCATCTATTAATAGTATTAATTAAATTATGGCTAGATACAAGAGAATTGGTGGTGGAAACAAGAGGTAAAGCGGTAGTTGAGGCTTGCATTGTGTTTGTGGCATCGAGGTAAGTGTTTGGTCTAACCTTAGCTAGAGGGAATAGGTATTGTGCTTTAATTCTATGTGCTAGTGTAGCGTACGACGTATAGGTGTGGTAACAAGTATCTATACGTCGTTGTCAGGCATGCCCGTGAGTCTTAAATTGTGATCGTTGTGTTCTTGATAAATACTACAAAAGCTTAAGTTGTTGGTTCTCCGTGTCGAGCAAGAATTATGATTCTCCTAGTGGTATATGATTATTGTTGAGTATTGGTTCTAGTTGAGGTTTTATTTGTGAAGTTAAATGTTGGCATAAGCTTGGTTATAGCTGATTCCCTTGTCGGGACGTAGTTAGCTCTTACTGTTGGATTCCCTTGCCAGGATGTGCTTATTCTCATAGTTGATTTCCTTGTCGGGACATTGTTGTTTCCTTATTGTTCCCTTGCCGGGATTCATTTGTGATTGGTGTTGAATTGTATATCTGGATCGGGTTGCACGCCGCAACAGTATTATATGATTGGATCGGGTTGCACGCCGCAACAGCATTATATGATTGGATCGGGTTGCACGCCGCAACAGTGTTATATGATTTGGATCGGGTTGCGCGCCGCAACAGTGTTATATGATTGGATCGGGTTGCACGCCGCAACAGTGTTATATGATTTGGATCGGGTTGCGCGCCGCAACAATAAATGATAAAAAGCGGATTTTGATTTGTTACTGTTTCCTTATTTCTACTGGTGCAAACCTTAAATGTTCTTTATGCTTTTTCTCTGGAGTTACTGTTGGTATTTGATGTTTCCCCCGTAGCATGATCCCCTCCCCATCTTTAACTGCTAGTTTCCGTTATTATTTCTTGTCGTATATGCTTTAACTGCACAGGTTTATTTGGTAGTCTTGTCCTAGCCTCATCACTACTTCACCGAGGTTAGACTCGACACTTACCAGCACATGGGGTCGGTTGTGCTGATACTACACTGTGCACTATGTGCAGATCCCGGAGCTGCAGGTTTTGGACCATAGTGAGGTTGCTGCTTTCAGACCGTCAGGCGACCCGAGGTAGTCCTGCAGGCGTCCGCAGGCCTTGGCGTCTCCTTCTATCATTTTCTTTCTGTTTTTACTTATTCAGAGACAGATTCGTGTAATTCTGCTCGGACCTTATTTGTAGTATTCTTAGACAGTCTGTGAGATTATGATACCAAATTTTGGGTAGAGTTGTACTTAGACTTCCGCCGTTTGTATTAATCTAAATTATCAAATTTTGTCTTCCGCACTGTTTTTGTTATTAATATTTCCTCTGATTTTATTATGTTGTTTTGGAATTGTTAAGGGATCGAAAATGAAAATGGTTAAGTGACTAGAATAACTGGCTTTCCTAGCTTTCACTAGTAGGCGCCATCACGACTCCCGAGGGTGGAAAAATCCGGGTCGTGACAATATAATTTATACGTAAAGTATGATATACGTAATATATAAATTATTTTTCCCTTTTAGCTAATACATACAATTTCCCATTCCAGTAGGTGCCAATCGAATAATTAGACCATTTTTGCATAGAAAAAATATATTTTAAATCTGGATAGCAACAAAACTTTTTTATACAAAGCATTTCATATCAATAAGTGTACATCGTAAAATCATAATTATTATGAAAAAGTTTGACTTTTGTTAGATGAGTATTTACTGTAATGCATACTGCTACTGTTGATACCCAATTTTTCCCTATGTATTTTTCGTACCCAAAATACTTCCAAAATAGCATATTTGTGCATATATAAGCACACCCATGAGTTTTGATATTTTTTGATGATTTTTAAACCAATTTATTGCCTATTTTTATACCATAAAATTCAATAATTATTCCCAGAATTTGCCATTTTGGTGAACGATTTATTTTATTCTCATATTTACATCAAAACGTAGCTAACATGATTTTTGCATATTTTTTAAAAATTCATTTGGTATTTTTAAAACCAAATTGCATATAATTGCAATACTAGCCTCTTTAAAGATTCAATTGTAATTATATTTATAAAATTGACTCCAGTATTTTTAATTTGATAATTATGTATCATTAATCATTTTATCACATTTGATTTATTTCCAGAAATTATTTTGCTATTTTTTTTATAAATTAAAACAAGGAAAAAGTGGCTATTAAGAGTTAGCCCTTTGCATTTCAATTTTAGCCCGAAATTAACCTCAATCTTAAGCCCAAATCAGACCCAAAACTCCCTACCCAATTTCTTAATTAACCCGACCCACAGCCCATTTATTTTTACCCGCCCGGCTCCCTTTTGATCCAGGCCGTTGATCAAAATGATCAACGGCCACATTTCCTCCTTACCATTTTAATTCCCAAACGACCCTAACCCTATCCCCATTCTCCAAATCCGCCGCCTTTGGTTCCTCTCGTCTCTCTCGAACCCTCTCAACCTCTGAAACCCTAACATCCACCTACCTCCAGAATCCATGGCTAATCTAGCCATGGACAACCTCTACCCACCATCTCCTGCTCTCACACGCTTGCTCATTGAAGATTCGAGGCTAGACCTCGAAGGTCTTCATCCAGACCCTGGCCGGTTCGAGTTTCTTTGGCCGTTTCCGGCTTTGCTCCGGCGTATCTCAGCCTCTCGAGCCTGGATTCGACCTTGCTAGCTCAGAACCATTCTCGAGACTTCCAAGCCTTCTCGTCCTTTTGGGTTCTCAGAAACCCTAGCCTAATCGAGGTTCCTTTTTCGCTTATTCGTCTAGATCTATGCTAGATCTATGCTGTGTGTGCCATTTTAGAGTTTTTCCCCAATTTTCCCTTTTCAAAACTGTTCGAATCCTATTTTTAGGGTTTTCTGAAAATGGTTTCTAAATCATTTACTCTTTTTATGTGGGTTCATGCTCGTTGTTTTATTCCTTGTTATGTTCAAGCCTGCTCTTGTGTTTCTTACTGGATCTTTTACGGAGATTCTTTTACCTCTTTTGTTCACATGTTAGCCTAGGTTATTGACTCGCTTTTGCTTATGTGTTTAAGCTCATGCTTTGATTTTGTTTCTGAGTTCTGTTGATCATGCTCTNGACAACTTGTGAGCCTATCTTCAAGCTGTTGAAGAAGGATGCTGCGGTCAAGTGGACAGATGAGTGTCAAGAAGCCTTTGATAAGATAAAGGGTTATTTGTCAAACCCACATGTGTTGGTCCCGCCAGAACCGGGGAGACCCTTGATTCTGTATTTGACGGTCTTGGACAATTCATTTGGCTGTGTATTGGGTCAACATGACATCACCGGTAGGAAGGAGCAAGCCATCTATTATCTCAGCAAGAATTTCACGTATTATGAGGTTAAGTACACTCACCTGGAAAGGACATGTTGCGCCCTAACTTGGGTAGCACAGAAGTTGAAGCATTATTTGTCATCTTACACTACTTACCTCATCTCTCATTTGGATCCGCTAAAGTATATCTTTCAGAAGCCTATGCCTACAGGGAGGCTCACCAAGTGGCAGATCTTGCTCACAGAATTTGACATCGTCTATGTGACTCGGACTGCGATGAAAGCCCAAGCATTGGCCGACCATTTGGCTGAGAATTCGGTGGATGAAAAATATGAACCTTTGAAGACTTACTTCCCTGATGAAGAGGTAATGCACATTGATGAGTTGGAACAAGTTGAAGAGCCAGGCTGGAAACTTTTCTTTGATGGAGCTGCTAACATGAAAGGCGTTGGGATAGGAGCTATACTTATTTCTGAAACAGGGCATCACTACCTCGTTACGGCTCAACTTCGTTTTTACTGTACTAACAACATGGTTGAGTACGAGGCATGCATTTTGGGTTTGAGGTTAGCTGCAGACATGGGTGTCCAGGAAGTCTTGGTCTTGGGAGACTCGAACCTTCTGGTGTACCAAATTCAAGGGGAATGGGAAACACGGGATTTAAAACTCATACCGTACCGGCAATGTTTGCATGATCTTTGTCAACGGTTTTGATCAGTAGAGTTCAGGCATATTCCAAGGATCCATAATGAGGTTGTCGATGCTTTGGCTACTCTGGCATCAATGTTATATCACCCAGATAAGGCTTATGTCGACCCTTTGCATATTCAGGTACGTGATCAGCATGCTTACTGTAACATGGTGGAAGAAGAACTTGATGGTGAGCCTTGGTTCCACGATATCAAGGAGTATATCAAGATGGGGGTGTATCCAGTACAAGCCACAGGTGATCAAAAGAGAACAATTTGACGGTTGGCAAGTGGATTTTTCTTCAGTAGAGGAGTTTTGTACAAAAGGACTCCAGATCTTGGATTGTTAAGATGCATAGATGCTAGACAGGCCACAACTATCACGACCGAAGTACATTCTGGAGTCTGTGGACCGCATATGAGTGGGTACGTTCTGGCAAAAAAGATTCTCCGAGCAGGTTATTATTGGCTCACCTGGAGCGAGATTGTATCAGTTTTGTGCGCAGGTGTCATCAATGTCAAGTACATGGAGATTTGATTCATTCTCCGCCATCTGAATTGCATACAATGTCTGCACCATGGCCCTTTGTTGCTTGGGGCATGGATGTCATTGGACCGATTGAGCCAGCAACATCCTATGGGCACAGGTTTATTCTGGTGGCCATCGATTATTTCACCAAGTGGGTTGAAGCTAAAACTTTCAAGTCTGTGACCAAGAAAGCGGTGGTCGATTTTACGCACTCAAATATCATTTGTCGGTTCGGGATCCCATAGGTGATCATCACAAATAATGGTGCTAACCTCAACAGTCATCCGATGAAAGAGGTATGTTAACAGTTTAAGATTATGCATCGCAATTCCACCCCATACCGCCCCAAGGCGAATGGAGCAGTCGAGGCAGCCAAGAAGAACATAAAGAAGATACTTAGGAAAATGGTGGAGGGTTCCAGGTAGTGGCATGAAAACCTGCCCTTTGCGTTGTTGGGTTATCGCACTACTGTTCGCACTTCAGTAGGGGCAACTCCTTATTTGTTGGTATATGGCACTGAAGCAGTGATACCCGCGGAAGTTAAAATTCCATCCCTTCGTATTGTCGCTGAAGCCGAAATTGATGATGATGAATGGGTCAAAACCCGCCTGGAGCAATTGAGTTTGATCGATGAGAAACGATTGGCGGCAGTGTTTCATGGCCAGTTGTATCAACAGCGAATGGCAAGATCATATAACAAGAAGGTGCGTCCACGGAAGTTTGAAGTGGGTCAACAAGTATTGAAACGTATCCTTCCACATCAGGTTGAAGCAAAAGGCAAGTTCGCCCCAAATTGGCAGGGGTCGTTCATCGTAACGAGAGTGTTGTCCAATGGTGCTTTTTAACAGATATAGAAGGTAAATGTGTAGATATGGCTATCAATTCTGATGCGGTCAAAAGATATTATGTATTATTTCTTTGGTTAAATTGTGTTTGTTTGTACTTGGAATGTTTTAAAGATTGGAATGACGAAGGCATTTTGTTCTGCTATCTAAACACTTTATCCTTTGTTACCCCCTTTGAGCCTTATTTATTTCTTTTCGTACCCCTCTTTTGGAATCAGTAGCAAAGATAAGAAACGCAAGCGCGAAAGATAAGTAAAGGAAAAGAGAGAAGAGAAAAGAATGAAAAAAAAGTAAAAAACAAAATAACAAAAAGAGAAAAAGGAAGAAAAAGAAAAGAGAAAATCACAACAACAAAGCAATTTCTATGTCATGAACTACATTCGACCTTATTCCTTTTAGGGATACGTAGGCAGCCTCACGGTTCGGTCCCATCAAAATAAAAATTCAAAAGTCCCCAAGCAAAGAAACTGGGGCAGAAGTTGTGTTTGTTGTAAGAATTCTGATTCCGAAAGTGTTAATCTTGAACCCATTTGAATTGTTTTGAGCCTTTTGATACCCTTTCTTTCTATCCCCATCCAAAAGCCCACATTACGGTCCAAAGAAAGACCTTCCGATCAGTCTTTGAGAAATGCCAAGTCAAGCAAGTAGAAGTGTTTCATATCAGGGGCAACACCCCGGTCCAAACAAGGAAAATGAAAAATGAGAGAGTCTTATTGGTGAAAACCCTCACGGGCACCGTAAGGCGATGGAAAGCTGAGAGAAATAAAAAATGAGAGAGTCTTATTGGTGAAAACCTTCACGGGCACCTTAAGGCGAAAGTGAGTTGAGAGATGAACAAATGAGAGAGGCTTGTTGGTGAAAACCCTTTAGGGCACCGCAGGCCAAACAAGGTCAAGGTTTTGGTGAAGAAATTGGATTTTGAAGATCTCGGGGCGTAAAGTACGACAACTGAAAGTTGATTGTTTGGACAGACTGGGCCGGTTAATCCGAAATGCATGTCATGATCATTGGTGCCAGCTGCTCCACTCAGATAAGTCTCCTTTTCTTCTTTCCCTTCAGATAGTCTTCCAGTTTTGGATTTTTTTTATCCCTAACTCTCAAAGTCATTACATTTCATTTCTTTTGGGTTTGTTTCTCTAAGATGTTTCCAATGTCAGTTTTGTTTAAGCAAATAAGAAAGGGTTTCAAAGCTCACTACCAACTCCCAAAAATTGCACAAAGCATAGGGCGGCCAAAGCATCGCCAGAAACAGTATGATGTAAAATGTGAAATAAGGTGTCAGGGAAGGTTCCATTGGTCGAAGAGTTAGTAATTTCATGGGAGATGCAGAGGTTCAGATAGAGGGGTCAGAGATGTAAAACAACGGTTTGGGTATAAAATACTCGGGTCATCCAAGGTTATGTGGTTGAAAGTCAGTCAGAAAGAGCAAGCGGTTCTTGGCCAGTTCGGGGAAGCCAATCAAAACAAAGCATGACAGTGGAGAGGCCACCTTCAGCAAGAATGCCACAAACTAACCACCACATTTTAAACTGACAAGATTTTCTTTGATCAAAATAGGGGCAGAAAATTTTGTTTGTTTCGGAGAAACCCTCCATAAGGAAAAGCAAGCACCAGACAGGTTTGACCATAAATACTCAGGACCCTTCTGGAAAATGGGACCTAGTTTAAAATTCAAACAGGCATGAGTAACAAGATCTAGCATAAGTCTTACCCCAAAGAAATATAAGTTGGTTTCAAAGTTTTCATTCTTGAGATAGGATTCAATTAGAAGTTGTCAGGACCCTCCTAAATAATGGGACCTAGCTTTAAGATTTCCATTAGATAACAAGATGTAGCGGAAGTAATACCTTTAGAAGTTATAACTTAGATTTAAAACCGTCATTTAACTAGGAGTTTTCAGGACCCTCCTGGATAATGGGATCTAGATTTCAAATTCTTAGTGATATTTGGTAACATGATTCAGTTAACACTCACAGATATGCCCAGCTACCAAACTGGGGCAGAAAATTTTCTTTGTTTTGTCTATTTTGTTGAAATCAGGAGCCCACCTAGAGAACAAAGCAAATCAAGTGTTGGTAATCAGGAGCCCACCTGGAGAACAAAGAAACTCAAGCGTCGGTAATAAGGAGCCCACCTAGAGAACAAAGCAATTCAAGTGTCGGTAATCAGGAGCCCACCTGGAGAACAAAGCAGATCAAGTGTTCGTAATCAGGAGCCCACCTGGAGAACAAAGCAGATCAACTGTTGGTATTCAAGAGCCCACCTGGAGAACAAAACAAATCAAGTGTTGGTAATCAGGAGCCCACCTGGAGAACAAAGCAACTCAAGCGTCGGTAATCAGGAGCCCACCATGAGAACAAAGCAATTCAAGTATCGGTAATCAGGAGCCCACCTGGAGAACAAAGCAGATCAAGTGTTGAAATCAGGAGCCCACTTGGAGAACTAAGCAGATCAAGTGTTGGTAATCAGGATCCCACCTGGTAAACAAAGTAGATCAAGTGTTGGTAATCAGGAGCCCACCTGGAGAACAAAGCAGATCAAGTGTTGGTAATCAGGAGCCCACGTGGAGAACAAAGCAGATCAAGTGTTGAAATCAGGAGCCAACCTGGAGAACAAAGCAGATCAAGTGTTGGTAATCAGGAGCCCACCTGGAGAACAAAGCAGATCAAGTGTTGGTAATCAGGAGCCCACCTGGAGAACAAAGCAAATCAAGCGTCGGTAATCAGGAGCCTACTTGGAGAACAAAGCAAATCAAGCGTCGGTAATCAGGAGCCCACCTAGAGAACGAAGGGAAAGCAGCAATGTTCAAAGGAAGATGGTTCAAGTTCAGTAATCAGGGTGCCCACCTGAAGAAAAGGGAAATCATCTCAGATTACAATTCAAGTCGGCAACAAAGGAACTTCACCTGGAGAATACGTGTCAACAAGGCAACAGGAACCACAAGATCAAGTTGATGATATAGATAGGATTCTTGTAATGCATAGATCATAGTTTAGTCTAGCTTCTTTTATTTCATCATGGTGAATTAAGGAGTTCAGTAAGCAGTAGCTGTTGCAGCAACAGTGAAATCACAGCTTCATGGTAGTCCCAACTACCGAAACTTCCCGAACTACACTGACCTGATTCCTTTATAGCCAAGGATATGTAGGCAACCCCGGAAGCAGGGTGCGGTCAAATCTTTCAAAAATGCTTCCCACGGAGTATTCAAACGGGCAAAAATCGCTCGTATCCACTCACTTTATCTTTGCACGAAAACTCTTCGTGTTTCCGAGCAAAGAGGGGGCAGCTGTGAGCACGTGATTTTTGCCCTATATGAATTACTCCTATAGATTCAAGAAAATAAAATTTTCCATTATTTGCAATTTCGTAGATTTTTGTAGCATTTTTTGTTAATTGCTTGCATTTGTCTGCGCATGTTAATTTAGATTAATTCACGAAAAATACAAAAATATATTACATTTGCATTTAGAATTCAATTTTATATTCTTTCAGATTAATTAGCAAATTAGTTTTTTATAAGAAATGGAAAAATCACAAAAAAATAACTTATTTTTGCACTTTTTGATTTTAGATTCGACTTTTGGTTTTTTTAATTAATTAGTTATGATAATTATTATTTAGATTTAATTAGTGTTTTGATAGGTTAATTTTGTTTTAAGATTTAATTTAGGTTTTTATTTTTAATTTTGAAAAAAAAAAGAAAAGGAATTAAAAAGAGAATTTGTAAAAGAAAGAGAAAGAATTGAGTGGATCAAAGGTTTTGGGCCATTTTTGATTTGAATTACCCCAGCCCAATTAATTCCTCCAATACCCGCTTAAACCCCAGCCCAAACCCGCACCTACCCGGCCTGCCCCGTCCAGAGACCACCAAACGACCCCGTTTTTAACAAACCAAATCAGGACCGTTGATCTCTTTTGATCTAACGGTCCGGAACTGGGGTTTGTTTAGTATAATAATGTCCCAAACTGACCACCCCCCTCTCTAATCGTCTCTCTCAATCCCTCATCTCCTTCAGAGACTAACCGAACCCTAGAGCGCCGCCCAAAATCTTGCCATCTCCGGTGGCGTCGGTCTCAAATGACCCCAAACAAACACCCCGGAATCCCCATGGTTCCCTCTTCCCCAATATCAAACTCTTGTCCCTCGAATGTATCATGAACTTCTCGAATATTGAAACTAAAGTTCGAACCCTAAAATCCCAAATCGAGATTTTGTTGGAGATTTAGGTCTAATTTGACTTTATTCGTGTGTTCTTTATAAGAACACACGATTAATATCAGATTTGGCCGAAAATCGGAGGATTTGAAGACTAGGGCTCCATTCTTCATTGTCTGAACTTTGGTAGGTATTTTCCCTTTTTCCTTGGTTTAGTCTTTTCTTCATTTTTCTTTTTCTATTTTTCTGCTTCTTCTCTTCTTTTTGATTCTTCTTTATTTTTCTAGTTTCTCCAGGGACGTTTTCCTATGCATGTTAGTCTTAAATCATTTTTCTTTAATTAATGCATTTAGTCTTTTAATTAGTTTAGTTTAGATTTGTTAATTTAGTTAATTAGTTAATACGTCGTTTAGTCTAGACTTTCTGATTTGTTGAAGCCATTTCAGTATTCATGTTATCATGTGCTTACAGATTTTTTTTAATTAGATAAGTGTGTCGTTTGGGCTTTGGGCTGTCTCTGATTCATTTGGCAAAGAGCAGCCCGTCCAAATTGGTTTGGGTTGTTGGGTCAATTGTGACCCATTGTTGGTCTGGTTTTTTAGAAGTAATTAACAGGGCTTAAAGGGGTAAATTAGGAATTGTAGGTAAGGGAATCATTTGTAACAGCCTAAGGAAACTTCTAGAAGATGGGTGTTGGGACTAATATGGAAATTTGATTTTTAAACTGAGGTTTTCTAAGCAAGAAGGAAAACATAAAAAGGGGCTAAATGCAAAATCTGACTTCTCTAGGCTGCCCTAGTACCTTGCCTATAAAGGGATCCTTTTCTCTAGCTCAAGGCAGAGATTTAAGAGATATAAATCATCCAAAACAGAAACGGCTGCCTCTTCTTTAAAAAAATTTTGAAATAACCTTGAATTCCTTGCATTTTCTGAAAAATTACTGAAAATTCTGCTTGGATTCTTGTTCTTCTGGTCCTAATAATTTGGTTCAAATTACTGAAAGTTCACGGTTTGCATTCTGGTTAAAAATGGATTGAGTTCTGGGTATTGTAGAGTCTGGTTTGGATTTTGGTGTGGTTTCTACTGTTCCATTGCTGGGTTTTGAGCTGGTTTCTGCTGCTTGGTTATTGATCTCACACTTCATTGTTTCTTTTCATTTTCCAGGTATTTCTATAAGCTATGGATAGAAAATGATTGTACATAGGCATTTTCGAGTGGAAACTTGATTGAATATGAAATTATTTTGAGTTTTGATGTTTTGTCTTCTTCTACTTTCAATGATACTTCTATAGTAAGTTTAGAGCTATGCATGTTATTTCCAATCTTTCCACGCCTTAAATATACTGTAAAGAAGTTTCAATATAAGTACAATGCTCAAGAGTTGAATGTGAGAGTTGTTATTAGCAAATTTGCTATCACTCGCCCTTTTGAGTGCTGGTTTAAGCCCTGAATAAATGTGATACGGTATTTGGATATACTGATTTGAGTGGCTTAGCATTCTACTGAATTGACTAAGAATGTTTTTTTAAGTTGATGACGTTAATTTTTGACTAAATCTGCTAAAAAGTGTCGAGCATGGACGGAAAGCTAGAATCTAGGTATACATATCATGGTTGCAACGTGCTAAAAGAAGTCATGCATTGCTTTCATTGAAGTGTTTAGTCGATTCAGTGGTAGTTAGTGTTTGAGGCTGATTTACAGAAGTGAGTTGGTCAGTCTGCTAAGATGGAACCAACGGGCTTGTCTCTTGAGCCCAATAATTCAAGGTGTTATTGCCGGACTTTCCATATAGCAAACCTCATTCAAAAATGCATGCTAAAAATAAAATTAGAACTTTAGTTTAGTTAATTTGTGTCAAATGTTTTAAATCATAGTTTAAACCTGTCAACTGGATCTCATGTTTCTGTGTTAATGTCAGTCGTATTTGCACTATTGGGCTTGGGTGTGAACCATTTGGATCACAAAAACTGGGCCAAATGTTGGCCTATGCTGAGTAATAATTGAAGTCAATTACTCACCCTCATGAGACGCTAGTTGTTTCATCAATTTGGGCTCACTTGAGCCCGAGTCTGGAGGCTTTTGGGGATTGGACCATTTGCTATTTTACCATACATGACCCTTTTCTTTTCAATATGGTTATCTCCATCGAAGATTGCTATTGGCCCGAGTTTTATTCAAAGCGAGTTTGGGTAATTCTGCAGTTGCAATTAGCCGATTTACAATCGAATTGAGGCATTCGCTTTTAGAAGAAATTAGAAATTCCCTTTAGTCTTTTAATTAATTAGGCCCGTCAATTAGTGGAGGTGAGCCATATTAGATAACACAAATAGCTTATGGCCCTCCAAAGTTTAGTTTGAATTCCCTTTAAAAATTGGAATCGAGGTGTGCCGTCCCAAATAAAATCTCGAGGCGTGGCCCTCATTTAATTAATATTTTAAATCCTTAGAATTCGAGGCGTGCCATTTAACGAATTTTCCATGGCCCTTGCAAAGTTGAAAGTGCGTAGTTGCTTTAGGCGCGCTATTTAGAAATTACTTCCCTAAACTCGGGTGTGCATTTATGTGACCCAAATCCAAATATCAACAACGTTAGATAGAATGTGTCGTGGACCGCGGGTGCATTTATGTGACGTGGTTCAAGATGTGTTTTAGATGACGTTTAATCTTTCCTAAAAATAATTAAACAAATGCGGTTATAAAGTTAAAATTGAACCATAGGTTAAAACATGTTTTAAAATCAGATAAATAGGCCAATAATAATAGTTGAGCGACCGTGCTAGAACCACGGAACTCGGGAATGCCTAACACCTTCTCCCGGGTTAACAGAATTCCTTACCCGAATTTCTGTGTTCCCGGACGGTAAAACAGAGTCAATCTTTCCTCGATTCGGGATTTAAACCGGTGACTTGGGACACCATAAATTATCCCAAGTGGTGACTCTGAATTTAATGAATAAACAATCCCGTTTCGATTGTCACTTTAATTGGACAAACTCCCTTATATACCCCCTTTCGGGGGTGTAGCAAAAAAGGAGGTGTGACAATACATACTGCAATTGATGAGAAACCCTCTACAAATGGATGGTAATACCTCGCCAAACCAAGAAAACTCCGGATCTCCGTGGCGGAGGACGGTCTAGGTCAACTCTGCACTGCTTCAACCTTCTTCGGATCTACCTTGATCCCCTCACTTGACACTACGTGACCCAAAAACGCCACTGAATCTAGCCAGGACTCACACTTTGAGAATTTTGCATATAACTTCTTTTCTCTCAAGGTCTGAAGCACAGTCCTTAGGTGCTGCTCATGATCCTCCCGACTCTGGGAGTACACCATAATGATGTCAATAAACATAATGACGAATGAGTCAAGATAGGACTGAAATACATTGTGCATCAAACATGAATGCTACCAGGTCACTGGTCAGCCTAAATGACATCACAAGGAACTCGTAGTGACCGTACCGAGTCTTGAAAGCAGTCTTCGGGATATCTGGCTTCCGAATGTTCAACTGATGATAGCCTGAACGCAAGTCAATCTTGGAAAACACTCTAACACCCTATAACTGATCAAATAGGTCATCAATACGAGGCAATGGATACCTGTTCTTCACTGTAACTTTGTTCAACTGGCGATGATCAATGCACATACGCATAGAACCATCCTTCTTCTTCTTTACAAATAAGACTGGGGCACCCCAAGGTGACACATTGGGCCGAATGAAGCCCCTATCAAGCAATTCCTGTAACTGTTCCTTCAACTCTTTCAACTCAGGAGGAGCCATACGATATGGAGGAATAAAGATGGGCTGAGTGCCCGGTAACAAGTCAATACCAAAGTCGATATCTCTGGGCGGCATGCCCGGAAGATCAACTAGAAATATAACTGGATAATCCCTCACTACTGGGACTGACTCAACCATAGGGGTATCAATACTAACATCTCTCACATAAGCTAGATACGCGTCACACCCCTTCTTAACTATTCGTTGAGCTTTAAAAAATGAAATAACTCTGCTAGGAGTATAATCTGAGGTACCTCTCCACTCTAACCGCGGTAATCTTGGCATAGCCAGTGTCGCGGTCTTGGCATGACAATCAAGAACATCATAATAGGGCGATATCCAGTCCATGCCCAAAATAATATCAAAATCTACCATACTGAGCAATAATAAATCGGCTTTGGTCTCAAAACCACTAAGAACAACCAAACACAACTGATACACACAGTTAACAACAATAGAGTCTCCCACGGGTGTGGACACAAAAACATAAAAACTCAAAGAATCACGGGATACTCCCAAATACGGAGCAAGGACACATAGGAATAAGTGGAGCCTGGATCAAATAAAACCAAAGCATCCCTATGACAGACCGGAACAATACCTGTAATGACAGAGTCGGAAGAAACTACCTCTGTACGAGCAGGAAGAGCATAATATCTGGCCTGGCCTCCCCCGCTAGGGCGACCTCTACCTGCCCGACCTCCACCTCGAGTTGGATGAGCAGGTGGAGTAGTAGTTGGTGCTGTAACCATAGCCTGTGGACCCGGTGGAGCACGCGGTACTTGAGAATTCTGTGGAGGTGCACCCCTCCTAAGTCTGGGGCAATCCCTCACCATATCGCGAGTGTTGCCACACTCAAAACAAGCTCTCAAAGGGTGTGGCTGCTATGGATGGCTCGGTCCAGGTCGGCTGGACTGACCGCTCAAAGCACCCCATGCAGGAGGTGCACTATACACTGGTGGTGCATAATAAGGCTCTTGGGGCCTAGGAGTGGCCAGAAAACCACTGGAGGTTGGAAGTGCTGAAGGAATAGGATGGCTCACATAGCCCCTACCACGACGAACTAAAGGTGGGGAATGAGTATCACTAAAGGTGCCAGACTCTCGAGACCTCTTGCCCTCCCTCTCCTCTCTCTCTCGAGCAAGCATACCCTCCAATCTCCTAGCAATCTGCAACCTGCTGGTATGCAATATCTATCTCTAACTCCCGGGCCGTGCTAAGCCTAATACTGGGGTTGAGCCACTCGATAAGCCGATGGAACCTCTCCTGAACTGTAGCAACCAAGGCTGGTGCATGTCTAGCCAAATCACTGAAGCGAATCGCATACTCTGACACAGTCATAGCACCCTGGCGCAACTGCTCAAACTCTGCGCGCCATACGTCCCTAAGACTCTGGGGAACATACTCCCTCAAGAACATATCCAAGAACTGAGTTTATGTGAGTGAAGCTGCCTCAACCGGACTACCTAACTTATAAGCACGCTACCATTGATAGGCCGCTCCTCTTAGCTAGAACGTAGTGAATAAAACCCCACTCGACTCCGCTACACCCATATTACGGAGGATACAGTGGAACTCAAGAAAACCATGGGCATTCCCTGACTCCAAGCCACTGAAAGTAGGAGGGTGGTACTTCTTGTACCTCTCGAGCCTGAGCTGCTTCTCCTCAGAAACTGCTGCCCTACCCTGGGGCTGAACTGGGGCTACCGACTGCACTGGTATGACCTTATGAACCTGGTTGACCTGAACCTGCTGCTCTGGGGTACGGGCAGTGGGAGTCCGTGCTCCTCCCCCGGCCTGAGATGTGGCAGGAGCAAGTGGAATCAATCCTGCCTGAGCAAGAGTACCGAACATGCTCAGGAACTGTGCAAGGGTCTCCTAAAGAGCTGGTGCAGTAACAAGTGTCTCAAGTGCCTGCGCTCCGACATAAGCTACTGGTGGCTCCTCTTCAGTAGCTCGTGCGGGTACTCTCGCTGCACCACGTGGACGTCCTCAATCTCTACCCCGGCCGCAGCCTCTCATGGATCCAGCAGGGGGCGCGGGTGCCTGGTCATATGATCCGGTAGTACGTGTCCTCACAATCTGTGAGAGAATACAAGATTAAACTTGCTTGTGACTCATAACACCTATGAACCTAGATTTCTGATACCAACTTGTCACGACCCAATTCTCCCTTCGCAAGATGTCATGACTGCACCTAGTCTCTACCACTAGGTAAGCCTAACAATTTCGGAATAATAAAAAATAAGACAGAATCAACAACTAAATTTCAACAGATAACTATATAACGGAAAAATACCGCTCAGCATGTACAAGTAAAGCAGCACTCGAGTATAAACAATATTCACAAAACCCGGTAGTCACAAGTAACAAGCTCTAAGAATTTGTTGAACTGTTTCTATACATCAGTAACTAGAAGAAATAAGGAGGAATAACATAAAAGGATAGAGGGGGACTCCGAGGTCTGCGGACACTAGCAGATATACCTTGAAGTCTCCTAAGCAGCAGCAAGTACGCAACTAATAGCGGGATTGGTAGGAGGTACCTGGATCTGCACACAAAACATGTGTATAAGAGTAGCATGCGTACACCACAACGGTACCCAGTAAGTGCTAAGCCTAACCTCGGCCGAGTAGTGATGAGGTCAGGTTAGGGCCCTACTGGAATATAACAATTTAAAGACGGAAAATATAGCAATGAAATAAGAGACTAAAAATTTAACAAGGAGAAACTACAGAAGATAACAGCACATCACATAGGGATAAAAAATAGGGGCGCTCCAGAGATACCGTCTCGTAGTCCCAAAAGGAAATGCTTAACAGGGGATCTCCCGAGATACCTTCTCGTAGTCCCAAAAGTAAATATGCAAGGGGATCTCCCGAGGTATTGCTTCGTAGTCCCAAAAGTAAATGTGCAGGGGGGTCTCCCGAGGTACCGCCTCGTAGTCCCAAAAGTAAACACAGCTTGAAACCGATGGAAACAACATTTTACAACAAGAACTCTACAGTTTAAGACTGATACAAATCAAGGAAAACAGGAATTCAACTAAGCATGCTACACAGATTTCAAATAAGCATTTAAGACACGTAGACATGCGATATTAGGCTAAACAGGATAACTACACATGCTAGTACAACTCAATTAAGATGTAACAGGTTACTACTAAGTAAAAATCGGATTTTAAAACAATTAGCCCGTGTACGCACTCGTCACCTTGCGTACATGTCACTCACATATCAAAGAAGTATCACAACAGTACCATATCCTTAGGGAATTTTCCCCACACTAGGTTAGGCAAGTCACTTACCTCGAACCAAGCTCAATCAATCCGTAAGAATGCCTTTTCCACGACTTTCTGACTTTGAATGGCCCGAAACTAGCGAAAAGCAATTACATACCATAAATATAACTATAGAGTGGCCTCTCGTGAATGCAGAGCTTCCACTGCCTGCTCCTTTGCAAACGTGCTCACCTCTTCGCGTTCGCGTAGACCAATTGCCTGGTAACTCATCTGCCCTTTCCTTTATGCGAACGCGTTGGCCTAAGATCACAGTGCTTCACAACGCAGGACATACATCGCGAACGCGAAGGCTTAAATCCAGCAGCACTCCAAATTCCTCTACGCGAACGTGGGAAAAGCTTCGTGAACGCATGGAAGGAAACCAGACACCAGCAATAGTTGATGCTTCAGCTATAAAACTAAGTCCAAACTTAGTCCGTTAACCATCCGAAATTCACCCGAGGCCCCCGGGACCTCAACCAAACATACAAACAAGTGCTAAAACATCATACGAACTTAGTTGATCCCTCAAATCACATCAAACAATGCTAAAAACATGAATCACACTCCAATTCAAACTTAATGAACTTTGAAATTTCAAACTTCTACAACCGATGCCGAAACCTATCTAAACACGTACGATTGACCCCAAATTTTGCACACAAGTCATATTTGACATTACAGACCTAATCCAACTTCCGGTATCGAAATCCGACCCCGATGTCAAAAAGTCCACTCCCAGTCAAACTTCCCAAAAATTTAACTTTTGCCATTGCAAGCCTAATTCATCTACAGACCTCCAATTCACAACCCGGACATGCTCATAAGTGCAAAATCACCCAATGGATTTACCGGAATCGACAAAACTCCATTCCGGAGTCGTCTTCATATAGTTCCAACTACGGTCAAAATCCTAGAATATAAGCTTTCGTTTTAGGGACTAAGTGTCCTAAATCACTCTGAAACCAAAAATAAAACCTCCCGGCAAGTCACATAGCATAAAATGATACGGGGAAAGTAGTAAATCGAGGATTGGGGCTAATACTCCCAAAACAGCCGGCGGGGTCGTTACACAGAGTTAATGTTGAAGAGATTCAAGATGCCGGACATACCAAAGTATGATAGGACTTTTGATCCGAAAGAGCACATCACAACTAATACCATGGTAGTGAAAGGAAACGACTGGGCTCAACATGAGATCGAGTCGGTTCTGTTGAAGAAGTTTGGGGAAACCCTCATGAAGCGGGACCCTGACATGGTATTCCCTCTTACCTGAGCATTCAATCGATTCTTTTGAAATGCTTGCAGATTCGTTTATCAAAGCCCATGCTGGAGCGAGAAAGATCCAGTCCAGAAAGGTGGATATATTCAAAATTTTGCAAGGAGAATTCGAGCTATTGCGGGAATTCATAATCTGGTTCCAGAAAGAAAGGATGCTGCTACTAGCGGTTCCAGATGGGTGGGCAACGAAGGCATTCAAGAAGGGCCTCAATCCATTGAGTTCTGATGCCTCCCAAAAATTGAAGAAGAGCTTGCTCGAGTTTCAGGCAACCACATGGGCAGATGTCCACAATATCTATGAGTCAAAGATAAGGTTCTTTCATCACAAACTTCGGCACATATTGCTACAATGTGACGCCTTTTGGGCTCAAAAACGTCGGAGCCACTTATAGGAGGCTCGTCAACAATATGATTGAAAAACAAATAGCTAGGACGATGGAAGTATATATTGATGACATGTTAATTAAGTCTTTATATGTAGGAGATCATCTGAAGCATCTCCAAGAAACTTTTGACATTCTGAGGAAGTACAACATGAAACTCAACCCGAAGAAGTGTGCCTACAGGGTTGGATGCGGTAAATTCTTGGGGTTTCTGGTCTCGCAAAGAGTGATCAAGGTAAATCCTGATAAAGTCAAAGCCATCGAGAACATCCCCGACTAGTTAACAAGTGTGAAGGAAATGTAGAGGCTGACCGGCAGGTTAGCGACTCTCAGCAGATTCATCTCAAGGTCCTCGAAAAAATGCACCACTTCTTTTCACTTTTGAAAAAGAAGAACGACTTCGTATGGACTCCGGAATGCCAACATGAACTAAGGGACCTAAAAAGGTATCTGTCCAGCCCTCTGTTGTTGTCAAAACCGGGGGAAGGTGAACAACTCCTAATTTATTTAGCGGTCTCGAAAGTAGCGGTAAGTGTCATTTTGGTCCAAGAAGAAGAAGATATGTAATTTCCTATTTATTACGTTAGTAAAATATTACCAGGAGTGGAGACACGTTACCGTACCTTGAAAAGCTGGCCTTAGCTCTCGTAGTTGCCTCTCGAAAGCTTAAGTCTTACTTTTGGTGTCACGTAATTCCGTTGTGACAACCTCTCCCTTAAGGAATGTCCTTCATAATCCTGAGTTATCAGGCTGTCTAAATAAATGGGCAGTCGAAGTTAGCAAATTCAACATTTAGTACAAACCCAGGACTGTAATCAAGTCGCAAGTTTTGGCCGACTTCGTGGTTAATTTTAGTTTGGGACTAAGGCCTTTGGATGCTAAGGAAGCAGTGTTGGTATCCGGAATGTCGTTGGGTGTTCGGACCTTATTTGCAGATGGAGCTTCTAACGTAAAAGGGTCTGGTCTCGGGGTATTCCTAATCACGCTTTTCGGGGAAGCCCTAAGACAGGCCATTAGAACTTTACTACTAAGTAACAATGAAGCCGAGACATTGCTTTGGTTGCAGGACTTCAACTAGCTCGAGGACTAGGTTCCGAGGTTGGCAAGTTAAAATGCGACTCCCAGCTGGTGGTGAACCAAGTGTATGATATTTTTGACGCAAAGGAGGAACGCATGCAACAATACTTAAACAAGGTTTAAACATTAATTGCACAATTTAGAGAATGGTCAATTATCCATATTTCAAGGGAGAAAAATGTGAATACGCAATTGGCTAATTTGGGGTCATCCACGGAGATGAATGCATCTGATTCTGGTATGGTCGTTCAATTGCTGCATTCGGTGTTGGATGTGGACGACTATTGCGAAGTAAATCAACCAACTTAATTTGGGAATGGAGGAATGAGTTCATTGAATATCTCAAACATGGTGAATTACCCGAAGACAAAAAATCATCCTGGGAACTACATACCAAAGCAACCCGTTACTGTCTTGTTGATGGACAGTTATACAAGAGATCATTCCAAGGACCACTGGCTCGGTGTATAAGGGCCTCGGAGGTGGACTACGTGATGAGAGAAGCCTAGAAGGAGTGTGCGGAAACCAATTCGGTGCAGATTCGTTAGTTCTCAAGTTAGTTAGGGCTGGCTATTATTGGCCCCGGATGGAACAGGACGCAAAGACAGTCATACACAAGTGCGACAAATATCAATGTCATGCATAATTAGTGCATCAACTATTAGAACTTTTGCATTCGGTGGTGTCCCCGTGTCCATTCATGCAATGGGGGATAGACATGGTTGGTCCTTTACCACAAGACCCGGGAAAGTACAATTCGTTTTAGTTTTAACTGATTATTTTACTAAATGGGTTGAAGCAGGTCCTTACCACCAGATTGGAGAACGCAAAGTGGTTGACTTCATATGGGACAACATAATTTGTTGATTTGGAGTACCAAAGGAGATTTCTTGTGACAACAGACCGTAGTTCGTAGGTTCAAAAGTCACAAAGTTCTTGAAAGGGTTAAAAATCAAACGAATTACTTTTTCATCGTACCACCAAAGTGTTAACGGGCAGGCAAATTCAACCAACAAAGTAATTATTCAAAACCTTAAAAAGAATTTAGAAGATTTTAATGACAAGTGGCCGGATGAGTTATCTGGTGTTTTATGGGAATACTAGACCATGGCAAAGTTGAGCACAGGTGAAACACCTTTTTCGCTCGTATACGACTCAAAGTCTCTAATACCAGTGGAATTGGGGGAGTCGACCTTGAGGTTTTCTTGAGCAAACGAAGAAATAGACAATGAAGCGTTGCTGGTGAAGCTAGACTTCCTTGAAGAAGACCGGGATCTGGCATATGTAAGGATGGTATCACAAAAGAAAAGAATGGAAAGGTATTGCAATTGTAAGGCAAACCTTCGAAATTTCAAAGTTGGGGATCTGGTTCTAAGAAAAGTTACTCAAAGCACTCAAGAAGTCAACGCTGGGAAGCTGGGACCAACATGGGAAGGACCTTATCGGGTTTTAGCTATAACCGTAAATGCTCATAAGAACTAGAAAATCAAGACAGAGTCAAATTGCCGAGCAATTAGAACTTGACTCACCTCAAAAGGTAATATTGCTGTATATCTTTGCTAGTACTGAAAGTAAATGCTGCACTCTTTTTCCCTTTGACAAATTTTTGTCCCAATCAGGTTGTTCTGGCAAGGTTTTTATTGAGGCAACAACGTAAAGCATACTACAAAGGAAGGATTGTCAGCAATGGCAAAACCTTTAATATTAGAGCACTAGAGTTCTTCCACCGATGGGATCAAAAATCACAAGCTCGTATGTTAAACAACTTGTGGATTTTTAAATAATCTTTGGTTTGATGGTTGATCACGCCCAACTCTAGTCCTAAAAGGATAAGCGGTCGCTGCAAATATAATCCGGTCTAAAAGTCTGGTGTCGAATCCCGCGAAGAACTAAGGTTTCGCTATAAATGTTCAATATCACAAAGAGAGGAAGCTCAAATAACTTCTAAGTTACTTAAACTAATTAATTAATGATTATCATAATGAAATAGAAATTATCAACTAAAGAAACTAAGGGTTGGAGACAAAATTAAGGAGGTCTAGAGTTATGATTTTCCCATTTGTCGTAATCTTTCCTAATATGTCTTCTATAATTTGGGATAATTATTCGCTACTGATCATGAGTATACGAATTATAGTAGTTCTCTCTCGAGCAACTACGATAATGTACTAGTCTTATTCTCTCGAATTACGCTAGCTCGCACTTTTTCAACACTCACTTGGATCACGTTAAAGCTTCGTTATTTCTAATTCTCCTTTTAACCCGTCGTATTGATTTCTCATATACCTTAGGAGTGACATTGTTCAACAACCACCTATATATGTATCCTTTCTCAAGCAATACATAGTAAATAGGCACAATAAATCGATGGCCATTCAATCAACTGAAATAAGCACGTAGTTGAATAAGTAGATAAAACCAAAGGTTAAATTATATTAAAACAGAACAAGAATTCTTCCTCCAAGAGGTTCCACTAACACTGTAGATTATAAATTAGCTAATCATAATAGTATGTAAAATTACAATACTAAAATTCATAACCAATAATGAAAAATAGGAAGAAGAAAGAAAAAAACTTGTGGTTGAATCTTCCTCCCTGCTCCCATCATATTCTTGCCTCCTTGGGTGTTGTCTTATCCTAAAGTAGTATCTCCCCCCTTCAAAAGGACATTTTATGATGTATTTATATAAATTTGGGTTGTTGTGGGGCGTCCTTGATCTCTCCTAAGTCCAAAAGGACATTCTAAGTCGCGTGCTAGAGTTGGTGCAACACGCGTGTCACGACCCAATCCCCAAACCCGGTAGTGATGGCGCCTCTCGTGAAGACAAGGCCAGCCAGAACAATGCAAATACCTCTTTTAAAGCAATTAATTAACATTGAAAATTCTAAAACATTCATAATATAGCCAATAATGCGGAACAACTATAATAACAAGGGAAACCATCCCGACACAGCCCAAACCGGGGTGTCACAAGTCCTGAGCTACTACAGAGATTGCTATAAGTCTATAAAGTATGATATCTGATACAATAGTCTGAAGAGAAACATAAATGATAGAGGACAAGGGAGACAAGGGGCTGCGGACGTCAACAGCTACCTCGTAACTCCAACTCGTTGCCTAGTCTGGAAGAAATCAGTGCTCAGGTGCGGACTCTGCTATGCCTGAATCTGCACACATAGTGCAGGAAGTAATGTGAGTACTCCGACCCAGTGAGTAATAATAATAAATAATAACCGAAGGCATGAAAACACATAAGTGCACCAAGAAATTCTACATCAGGCAGTAAATCACTTAACCCAGTAAAACAGTAAAGAGTCAAATGAAATTTCCTTTTAAAAACAGGTAAATCAGGTAAAACAACAATAAATAAAGAGTAGAAATTTGCCCCTCAGGCCCAGTATCAATCGCTCAGAACAGTATCGGCCCCTTGGGCTCAGTATCAGTCACTCATCATAATATCAGCCCCTCGGGCTCACTCTTAGATCATATGGGTACCCGCACTCACTGTGGGTATGCAAACTCCGGAGGGGCCCCTTACGGCCCAAGCGCTATATCAACATAAGTCCTGAAAGCCTTCTCGCATCACTCATAAGGCCTGAAAGCCTTCTCACATCACTCATAAGGCCTGAAAGCCTGCTCACAACACTCATAAGGCCTGAAAGCCTCCTCACATCACTCATCATATCCTCACATATGGCCCTCGGCCTCACTCAGTCCAGAAAATATCATAAGCCCTTCGGGCATCAATAAAATAGTAGTGCTCAGCCCAAACAACAATGGAAATATTATTTAAGTCTCAAAGTTCAATTAAAGCGGCTGAGTTTGTAAAAGTGTATATTCAACAGGACTGAGTTCAAGTAGTATATCGAAATAGTGAGGAAACAGTGATAAAAGTCCACGAAGGATTCAAGTAGTCGGCATGAAGCCCAAAATATGGCAATAGGCCCAAGTCATGTTAATAATAAACACCTCTCAGTCAAATACGCGGTAAAAACATAAGTCGGGACGGACCAACTCACAATCTCCAATAGTAAACAACCCCGCGCTCGTCATTAAGCGCGTGTTTCACCTCAATATAGCACTACGTTGTGCAAATCCAGGGTTCCAAACCCTCAGGATATCATTTACTATCATTACTCACCTCAAGCCGGCCAAAATCCTAGCTCGCTATGCCCTTGCCTCTCAAATCGGCCTCCTCGCGCGTCGAATCTGATCAAAACCACAACGAATACATCAAAATAGGCTAAGGGAACATAACCCAATCGAAAAGAATCGAAAAACATTGAAAATCACGAAATTTGCAAAACCCGAGCCCCGGGACCACTTCTCGAATTCGAGCTAATCTTACATCAACGGACTCCTTATCTCGCCACGAGTCTATACATGTCAAGAACTCCCAAATCCGAGCTCAAATGACCCATCAAAACCCAATTTGAAATACCAAAACTCAAGCCCTTGTCCTTCCCCCCCCTTTTGATAAATTTTCATGAATTTCTAGGTTTATTCTACCATTAAATCATGTATTTAGGTCATAAAACTCACCTCTAATCAATCCCAGTCGAAATTCCCTTCAATTCTCGTCCAAAAGCTCTCAAGGATGTTCAAAAAAGTGGAAAAATACCTTAGCTCGCGGAACATAATGAAACTTTAGAACCCTTTTCTGCCAGACATTTTCGCTTCTGCGAACAACAAACCGCTTCTGCGGTTTACGCTTTTTCGGAAATTATTCCGCTCCTGCGGAGTTCCACTATTAGCCAGGACTGCTTCTGCGGCCAAGGTTCGCATCTGCGGACTCCGCTTCTATGGAAATCTCCCAATAGCCAAAATCTGCACCTGCGATGCCCCTCACCGCATCTGCGAGACCGCATCTTTGGTCCTATTTCCGCAGATGCGGAAATACTAGAACCAACAAAACTCAGCAACAACACAAGTCCAAAAATCATCCCGATGGCCATCCGAAATCACCCCGAGGCCCCCGGGACCTCAACCAAAAGTGTCAATCCTTCCTAAACATCATTCGAACTTGCTCCAATCATCAAAACACCACAAACAACACCAAAACCATCAAATTACATCAGATTCAACCCTAAGTTCTTCTAAAACTTCCGAATCACACATTCGATCAAAAACCCGACAAAAACACCTCCGAATGACCTGAAAGTTTGCACACACATCTCAAATCAGCTAACGAAGCTACAACAACTCTCGGAATTCCATTCCGACCCTCGGATCAAAATCTCACCTATCAACCGGAATTCGCCAAAATACTAACTTCGCCAATTCAAGCCTAATTCTACACCGGACCTCCAAAATCACTTCCGATCACGCTCCTAAGTCACAAATCATCCCCCGAAGCTAACCGAATCACCGGAAATCACATCCGAGCCCTCTAACTCATAAGTCAACATCCGGTTGACTTTTCCAAACCAAACCTTCCTTAAAGAGACTAAGTGTCTCATTTCCTTCTAAAAACCAATCCAAATCAACTCGTTCACACAAGACTCTATAATGAAGCATAAAGAAGCAGAAAATAGGGAAAATGGGGAGGTAACTCACGTGACGACGGGTCGGGTCGTCACATCCTCCCCAACTAAAACAAACGCTCGTCCTCGAGCGGGTCAAGAAACATACCTGAAGCCTCAAACAGGTGAGGATATCTGCTCCGCATCTTCCCCCGTCGGCTCTCATCCAGGTAGCCTCCTCCCGGGCGCGACCACCTCCACTCGCACTTTCACCGAACAACATCCTTTAACCTCAACTTCGAACACTCACGATCCAAAATGGCTACTGGCTCACATTCATAAGTCAAATCTCACCCTCCAACTGAACTGAGTGCTGAAATCTAGAAACATGGGAGTGTCCCAAATATACTTCCGGAGCATAGAAGGAGCATGAAAAACTTGATTGCCGCCCGACAAAGCTGGTGGTCAAGTAAGGCCTCATAAGCCACCTCCCCAATCCTCTAAGTACCTCAAAAGGCCCACATAACAGCGGACTCAACTTCCCTTTCTTTCCAAAACCGCATAACACCCTTATTGGCGAAAACCTTTAAAGACTTCTCACCCACCATTATAAGACATATCTCGAGACCTTCTGTCCGCATAACCTTCCTGACGCAGACTGTGCTATACAAGCCTCCTGAATCAGGCTTCCTCCTTTCCAAGGCATCCTGAACCAACTCTGTTCCCCAATAAGCCTAGCCCACCGGGCTCTGAACCAACCCATTGGAATCTTACACCGCCTCCCCATATAATGCTCTATACGGGGCCATCTGAATGCTTCGATTGATAATTTGTTGTCTGTACGGAAACTCTGCAAGCGGCAAAAACTCATCCAAGAACCTCCAAATTCATAAACAAGGCAACGTAAAACTAGTCCTCTAATATTGAATAGTCACGCTCGGACTGCACCGTCACGTCTGAGGCTGAAACGCCTGTGCCTCAACTCCACCATGAGTACCTCAACTTCTCCTCTGCAACGCTGCTCCAAAACACTGGCAGTAAACTGAAGTATCTCTATTGAGATGATAGAAACGGAACACCGAGTTGCAACAACGAACAATCTCCGGATACAAATCCTTGCCACCGCTCTGAAAGAATAGGTAGTAAACACAGATGAATGAAGTGCGCCGGACTTGGTCAGCCGATCAACAATCACCCAAATAGCATCAAATTTCCTCAAAGTCCGAGAAGTCAACAACAAAGATCCATAGAAATCCATCCTCCACTGTCCACTCGGGAATATCCATCTTGCTGAAGCAATCACCATAGGTCTCCTGTGCTCATATTTCACCGTGTTGACAATTGAGACATACAACCGAGCACAAATCCACAAATATCTTATCTTCAATTCTCATCCACCAGTAGTGCTTGCCTCAAATACTGATACATCTTCGCGAAATCCAGGATGAAGAATACTGCGAGCTATGGGCCCTCCTCCAATATCACTCCCGCAAGCCCCATCACATTAGGCACACATTTTCGGCCTGCATCCTCAAACACACTGTCGCACAATGGTCCATCTCTGGCAATCATTAGTGACTGAACCCTGTTCCTTAAGGACAAGCAAACGAGATCATCACACTGGCGCTCTCTGATGCGATCATATAAGGAAAGACCGGGAAACCACAACAAGCAACAACACCGACTAGGCTCCGAACATATCTAGTCTCACCAACCGATTGGTCAGGCCTGAAATAACTGCAAAGGGCCTCTCCCCAACTGGAATGTATGCCAAACTCCCGCCATACTAACTTGCCTTTCGGCTCAAGTGCGCCATTAATTGGCCTTTCCGGGTGATACAGAATGTGATGTCATAATCCTTAAAGACCTAGCCCATCCGTTGCCTCAAATTATGATCCCTTTGCTGTGAACAAATGCTGAAAACTGCGATGATCGTGAATCCTTAGCCCTCTTCTCATAAAGGAATACTCTGGTAAATTACAAAAATCAGTCTTCAGAAATCCACGCGTCGTTGTATGTAAGTGATCATACGTCGAGGGCCAGGTGTAAAATGGTGACAAGTGACATAGAAGTGATTCAGCTAAACATACACAGGGGCCATAGGGCTGACTGCCATCGCTCTGTGAGGCGTCTACGTGTGCCTGTGACATAAATTCAATAAATTAGTAGTTCTGGTGTCATGCCAATAGGAGATATATGAGCTCGTGCTACCTTGGGAAGCTATGGAGTGACTGCGTGTCTGGCGAGGAGCAGAGGACCTTGGATACAGCAGAAGGATCTGCGGTTTGGCTCTCGATTGCCTACTGGTTGGGTTCCTATATATATACACAGTGGTCATCAAGATAACGCCAAACATAGTAGTGCCTCCAATCTTCAAAGATGAATCTGTAAGCAACCAACTCCAGATCATTGTACAAGGGTAGTTCTTTCTCGGGGCCTTCACTGTGACGAGAACATAACAATAACTCTACCGCTCTTGCATCAATACCATCCATCCCAACTCTCGAAGCTCACAATATACGTAATACAGAAACCTGAAGCCGATGGCAAAACAATACCGAAGCTGTGGTCAATAGCTGTCTTGAGCTTCCTGAAGATTCTCCTCGCACTCGTCCCGACCATACAAATGGAGGCACCCTTACTGAGTCAACTTGGTCAAGGGCGATGCAATAGACGGAAATCCCTGAACAATCCCGACGATCCAATACCTGCCCAACAAGAAATTACGAATCTCTATGGCTGAGGTCGGTCTGGGCCCAACACTGAACCGACTGTATCTTCTTCGGGTCGACCTGAATACCCTCGCTGGACACCACGTGCCCCAAGAAAGCCACTGAACTGAGCCAGAACTCACACTTGGAGAACTTTGCATAAAGCTTCTCCTCCCTCAATCTCTGCAATACAACTCGCAAATGCTACGCGTGCTCCTCCTGACTACGCGAGTACGCCAGAATATCATCAATAAAAACAATAACGAACGAATCCAGATAAGGCCGAAATACACTGTTCATCAAATGCATGAACGCTGCTGGGGCATTAGTCAGCCCAAAAGACATAACAAGAAACTCATAGTGCCCATATCTAGTCCTGAAAGCAGTCTTAATAATATCTGAATCCGTGATCTTCAACTGGTGATAGCCCGAATGGAGATCAATCTTGGAGAACACCCTCGCTCCCTGAAGCTGGTCAAATAAATCATCAATGCGAGGCAGGGGATACTTGTTCTTCACTGTTACTTTGTTCAATTGCCTGTAGTCAATGCACATTCTCATGGTGCCATCCTTCTTCTTCACAAACAGAACCGGTGCACCCCATGGTGACACACTAGGCCGAATGAACCCCTTATCTAGGAGTTCCTGAAGCTGATCCTTCAATTCTTTCAACTCCGCTGGTGCCATACGATATGGAGAATTGAAATGGGCTGAGTGCCCTGCACCAGGTCAATACAAAAATCGATATCCTTGTCCGGTGGCATGCCTGGCAGGTCTGCAGGGAATACATCGGGAAACTCCCTCACAACTGGGACAGAATCAATGCTAGGAGTCTCGGCTCTGACATCCCTCACGAACGCCAAATATGAAAGGCAACCCTTCCCAACCATACGCTGGGCCTTTAGGAATGAAATCACCCTACTGGAAGCATAATCAGTCACACCACGCCACTCGATCCTCGGTACACCCGGTATAGCCAAAGTGACTATCTTAGCATGACAGTCTAGAATAGCATGACACGGAGATAACCAGTCCATGCCCAAAATAACATCAAAATCCACCATGCTCAATAGCAATAGGTCAACTCGGGTCTCCAGACCCCCAATAGTCACCAAACATGACCGATACACATGGTCTACAACAATAGTATCGCCTACCGGGGTAGATACATGAACAGGTAAAGCAAGACACCCTCGGGACGTACCCAAATGATGAGCAAAATATGAGGACACATAAGAATAGGTGGAACCGGGATCAAATAAGACTGAGGCATCTCTGTGGTAGACTGAAATAATACCTGTAATGACGGCATCTGAAGCAATAGCATCTGTCTTGCCCTGAAGAGCATAAAAACGAGCCTGACCACCACCTGATCGACCTCCACCTCTGGGGCGACCCCTGGCTGCCTGACCCTCACCCCTAGCTGGCTGGGCGGGTGCTGAAGAAACTGGACCAGAAGACGAGGGCTGGCCCCTCAGCTGAGATGAGCTAGCAGCACGATGAGGACACTGCCTCCACATATGCTAAAACTCTCCACACTCATAACAACTCCCAGGTGCTGGAGAATGGGACTGAAGGGAAGCCCTCGCGCCGGAGTTACTAGCTGACGCACTCGGCCTAGAAGAACACTGAATAGATGGGGCGCGAGATGCACTCTGTGCTGGAAGGGCGCTGAGTGAAGGCTGACTCTGCTGGGAACCATAATAACCACGACCTGAAGATGCACCACGATACTCGGGACGAGCCGACTGAGCGGGTCTGAAAGAACGACCCCTACCATGCTGGAACTGGCCCCTCGAAGAAGCACCACCGTAACTGCCAGAACCTCGAGGCCTCTTGGCCTCCCTCTCCTCTCGATCCTGACGGCGAATCGCCTCAATCTCTCGAGCTATATCAACCACCTCCTGGAATGTAGCACCCAGTACTCCCTCTAGTCATAAGAACACGGAGATGGTAGTTAAGGCCATCAACAAATCTCCTGATACGCTCGCGATCAATCGGAACCATCCAAACGGCATGATGAGCCAACTCTGAAAACCTCATCTCGTACTGAGACACAGTCATATCTCCCCGCCGTAGCCACTCAAACTACCTGCGCAGCTCCTCTCTGCGGGACTGCGGTACATACTTCTCCAAGAAGAGAGTGGAGAACTCCTGCCAAGTCAAAGGTGCTGCACCAGTCGGCCTACGCCTCTCATACGCCTCCCACCAAGTGAAGGCAGCCCCAGTAAACTGAAAGGTTGTAAAAGCCACGCATCTAGACTCGAGAATCCCTGCTGTACGGAGCATCCGCTGACATCTGTCAAGAAAATCCTGGGCATCATCGCCCTCAGCACCACTGAATGTCGGAGGCTGGAGTCTACCAAACCTCTGAAGACGACGCTGCTCATCCTCAGGCATACCTGGAACCCTGAACTGCTGCACTGGTGCAACTGGCTGGGCTAGAGGTGCCTCTGGAGTCTGTAATCCCTGCACTACCTGCTCAGGTGTACGAGCAGCGGGGGTCTGATTGCCTCCCCCAGCCTGCGAAGTAGCAGCTGCTGTAGTGGCTGAAACTGCTTGAGCCAGGCCGGTGCAAACTGTCAAAATCTGAGCCAAGGTCTCCTGAAGACCCGCAATCACGATGGGCACAGCTGGTGCCTGAACTGGTGCTGCTGGAGCCTGGTCCTGAGCTGGGGCAACTGGTGGATCAACAGGCGCTGCCCCTACTACCCTGTCTCTACCACGGCCACGACCGTGTCCCTGGCCTCTGGTGGCCTCAGTGGGTGGTGCTGGTGGTTGTCCGCCACGTCCGGTAGCGCGAGTCCTCACTATCTGTGAGAGAATAGAATAAAGAGAAGTTTAGTACTCGGATCAACAAGTTCGCACGATAAGAATTTCAAGAATGTGAAGTTTTCCTAAAGGTTCTACAGCCTCCCGAGGATACGTACAGACGTCTCCGTACCGATCCACGAGACTCTACTAAGCCAGCTCTTGACTCGTGAGACCTAGTAACCTAGGCTCTGATACAAACTTGTCACGACCCAATCCCCAAACCCGGTCGTGATGGCACCTCTCGTGAAGACAAGGCCAGCCAGAACAGCGCAAATACCTCTTTTAAAGCAATTAATTAACATTGAGAATTCTAACACATGCTTAATATAGGCAAATAATGCGGAACAACGATAATAACAAGGGAAACCATCTTGACACAACCCAAACCGGGGTGTCACAAGTCATGAGCTACTACAGAGATTGCTATAAGTCTACAAAGTATGATATCTGATATAATAGTCTGAAGAGAAACATTAATGATAGAGGACAAGGGAGACAAGGGGCTACGGACGTCAACAGCTACCTCGTAACTCCAACTCGCTGCCTGGTCTGGAAGGAATCAGTGCTTAGGTGCGGACTCTGCTATGCCTGAATCTGCACATATAGTGTAGGGAGTAATGTGAGTACTCCGACCCAGTGAGTAATAATAATAAATAATAACCGAAGGCATGAAAACACATAAGTGCACAAGGAAATTCTATATCAGGCAGTAAATCACTTAACGCAGTAAAACAGTAAAGAGTCAAATGAAATTTCCTTTTAAAAACAGGTAAATCAGGTAAAACAACAATAAATAGTGAGTAGAAATATGCCCCTCGGGCCAGTATCAATCGCTCAGAACAGTATCAGCCCCTCGGGCTCAGTATAAGTCACTCATCATAATATAGCCCCTCGAGCTCACTCTCAGATCATATGGGTACCCGCTCTCACTGTGGGTGTGCAGACTCCGGAAGGGCCCCTTATGGCCCAAGCGTTATATCAACATAAGACCTGAAAGCCTTCTCACATCACTCATAAGGCCTGAAAGCCTGCTCACAACACTCATAAGGCTTGAAGCCTCCTCACATCACTCATCATATCCTCACATATGGCCCCCGACCTCACTCAGTCCAGAAAACATCATAAGCCCTTCGGGCATCAATAAAATAATAGTGCTCAGCCCAAACAACAGTGGAAATATCATTTAAGTATCAAAGTTCAATTAAAGCGGCTGAGTTTGTAAAACAGTATATTCAACAGGACTGAGTTCAAGTAGTATATCGAAATAGTGAGGAAACAGTGATAAAAGTCCACGAAGGATTCAAGTAGTCGGCATGAAGCCCAAAATATGGCAATAGGTCCAAGTCATGTTAATAATAAACACCTCTCAGTCAAATATGCGGTAAAAACATAAGTCGGGACGGACCAAGTCACAATCCCCAATAGTAAACAACCCCGCGCTCGTCATTAAGCGCGTGTTTCACCTCAATATAGCACTACGTTGTGCAAATCCGGGGTTTCAAACCCTCAGGATATCATTTACTATCATTACTCACCTCAAGCCGGCCAAAATCCTAGCTCGTAATGCCCTTGCCTCTCAAATCGGCCTCCTCGCGCGTCGAATCTGATCAAAACCACAACGAATACATCACAATAGGCTAAGGGAACATAACCCAATCGAAAAGAATCGAAAAACATCGAAAATCACAAAATTTGCAAAACCCGAGCCCCGAGCCCACTTCTCGAATTCCAGCTAATTTTACATCAACGGACACCTTATCTCGCCACGAGTCTATACATGTCAAGAACTCCCAAATCGGAGCTCAAATGACCCATCAAAACCCAATTTGAAATACCAAAACTCAAGCCCTAGTTCTTCCCTCCTTTTTGATAATTTTTCATGAATTTCTAGGTTGATTCTACCATTAAATCATGTAATTAGGTCATAGAACTTACCTCCAATCAATCCCAGTCGAAATTCCCTTCAATTCTCGTCCAAAAGCTCTCAAGGATGTTCAGAATTGGTGGAAAATACCTTAGCTCGCGGAACATAATGAAAGTTTAGAACCCTTTTCTGCCAGACATTTTCCCTTCTGCGATCAACAAATCGCTTCTGCGATTTCCGCTTTTGCGGAAATTATTCCGCTCCTGCAGAGTTCCACTATTAGCCAGGACCGCTTCTGCGGCCAAGGTCCGCATCTGCGGACTCCGCTTCTGCGGAAAATCATCCGCTTCTGCGAAAATCCCCCAATAGCCAAAATATGCACCTGCGATGCCCCTCACCGCATCTGCGAGACGCATCTGCGGTCTAGATGCGGAAATACCAGAACCAGGAAAACTCAGCAACAACACAAGTCCAAAATTCATCCCGATGGCCATCCGAAATCACCCCGAGGCCCCCGGGACCTCAACCAAAAGTGCCAATCCATCCTAAAACATCATTCGAACTTGCTCCAATCATCAAAACACCACAAACAACACCAAAACCATCAAATTACATCGGATTCAAGCCTAAGTTCTTCTAAAACTTCAGAATCACACATTCGATCAAAAACCCAACCAAAACACCTCCGAATGACCTGAAATTTTGCACACACATCCCAAATCACCTAACAAAGCTACAACAACTCTCAGAAATCCATTCCGACCCTCGGATCAAAATCTCACCTATCAACCGGAATTCGCCAAAATACTAACTTCGCCAATTCAAGCCTAATTCTACACCGGACCTCCAAAATCACTTTTGATCACGCTCCTAAGTCAAAAATCATCCCCCGAAGCTAACCGAATCACCGAAAATTACATCCGAGCCCTCTAACTCATAAGTCAACATCCGGTTGACTTTTCCAAACCAAACCTTCCTTAAAGAGACTAAGTGTCCCATTTCCTTCTAAAAACCAATCCAAATCAACTCGTTCACACAAGACTCTTATAATGAAGCATAAAGAAGCAGAAAATGGGGATAACGAGGCAGTAACTCACGTGACGACGGGTCGGGTCGTCACATCGCGACTTCTAGCACGCTCCCGGCTATTTTTTCTTCTTCTTTATTCTTTCGCGTGCCAGGTCCAATGCCAACCTCCATACTTCGCTGTTTTTTGTTCATCTCCTAGGCTATTTCACGCCTACCTTCATGCAATGCACCAATTGTGGCACGCTCCCAGGTCTTGCATCTCTACTCTTGTTGCATCAAATCATCCAATTCCTGCCAACTTCTATCCAAATTTATTCCTACACATAATAAACATGTAATGAGCATATTATATGTTTATAAACATGTAATCTCCCGCAACTCACATAAGAAATAATATGCAAACATACTCAAAAACATGCATTTTTCATCATTTAGCATTACCCCACACTTAAACTCTTGCTCGTCCTCGAGCAACTTAAAATATTAAGCACATCGGCAAGTAACCCAATTCCAAAACGTACTCAAGCATCATAAAAGTGACAATAGTTTATATCAATGCTTAGATCTCAACATATGCACTCTTTATACTTTCCTCATGTTTAGACTAATGACAAGACAATCTAAAATATTTGTGCGACTCTTCTAACATCCTAGCCTAAAGAATTGACTCTGATACATTCCATACTATGACTTGCTGCTTGTGCTAACTAATAAACCAAGGACTTTGCCAATCCTTTACAAATCATGTGCCTTCACCAGCAAACCCCATAGAGAAAATAGTCTACACACTCAAATATAAGTTCAAGTATATCTAAGGACTCAAATATTGAAAGTATTCACTCGCTCTCACAATGAAACTCGTATGACTTCCAAGTTCGTACCATAGGCTTGCCCGTCTTGTAAGACTCGACTAATTTAAGCTTGCAAAATCTAGGATTAGGTAGGACTTTATAGGTTGTAATGTAGGCTAAGGGACGTGTAAGATATATATAGAAAAATAATGACTAACCCTCCTAAGCACTTTAATACACCATATTTCACTTTTAAGCACCTTATGTCATGACTAATTCACTATTTTGCCTTGAAATCATACACATTTAAGCCTTTTTAATGAAGCACATCAACATATAGCTACTCACTAGCCCGAATAAAGATATAGGAGTGCCATTCATTTTTTATTTTTCTTTCTCTTTTTTTTTCACACTCTCCTTAATTTGGTATTTCCGGCTAGTAAGGCTTTTAATCACAAGTGCACCTTTTCGGCTTTTATATGGTTCCACTCAAAAGCTACCCAGTCTCTTTCTTTACTTTTTCAGCGACTAAGTGATTTCGAAGGTAAAGGGTGAACAAGATACGACTTAGAAAAAAATAGGGGTTGGCTCGTAATATGGGTGCCAAAAAAAAAGGTCTGCAGGCTCAAAAGGGCCGACTACGGATAATGTTATCACTGGTAGGTATATAGGCTGAAGGGTCAATCAATGAAATGTCTATATCATTTTCTAGACTCACAAGACTTAATCATTTTTCTTCGACTACACACATGGCAAGTTCTAGACTAACAAAAGGTGACACAGAGGATCATCAAAATCTCACCTCACACAATGCGCATGACTTACTCAGGACGACTGTAAGGCCCCATGAAAATTTCTGCTCAAAACCCGAAAGCTCGTAGTGCCAAGTTAGGAATATGTGTTAGAAATTTGTGAAATTTAAGCTCGCCGCGGTTCGGACCCTTTGGACTGATCTATGCATTAAAAAGTTAAGGAATAATGTTTTCTAGAAAAGTGCATTTATGCGGATCATTATGCGGTCGCATAATAGCTATATGGACCGTGTAGTCGCCGCAGAGTCAGACAGTTTGATGGTAATTTTGAGGTCAACTATGCGGCCCATTATGCGATCACATAATCATTATGCGGGCCGCATAGTCGTCGCATAATCCCCTTCGAATTTTGCGAGGGGCAGTTCTGTGGTGCAATATGCGACCGCAGAACAGGTATGCGGACCGCATTCCTGTCACATACTCGGGCAGTTTGTTCAGGTTTTTGAACCCATTTTTGCGGTCCATTTCATGGGCTGCATGTCCATTATGCGATCGCAGATTGTGTCGGGGCTCCTATTTTCTAACTTTTAAAACCCGACCCCATCCCATTAAAAACACCCCATCTGACCATTTTTATGTTATTTTTACTGCAAATAGAGTGAGAGAGGAAGTTCTAGAGAGAAAGGGAGTGATCTTCATCAAGTCTCCACTCAATTCTTGCCCCAAATCCTTGAAGATTGTTAAGTGAAATTACTAGGTCTTAACCCTAAGAGGTAAGAACTTTTGTCCTAATCTAATTTCCAAATTTCTATTAAAATAAGTGATTAGCAGGTGGGTTCATGGGTATAAGGGTTGATAACCTTGCATGCATGAGTGAAAATAGAGTATGGGGAGGTTGTGAGTTAAAAAGATAACAATTGGGGTGTAGATGATAAAAATCTCTCACAAAAGGGACCTAAGATCACAATGCACACTTAGTGCTTGATAATATGCTCAAATGAGCTAGAATCTTAATCATATCTCTAATTCTTGGTTCAATTTGTAATTCCTATAAAATAGATTGAAGTGATAAGAGTCCCGAAATTTTGTAAGAATTTAAGGAAAGCTCTATTGAGGTATGTATGGCTAAAACCCCATCTTTTTTGAAATTGAGCTCCATTGGTGTTTGTGTAAATGCGGTATGATTAAAGTTGGATTGTTGTACTGATTGTCATTTCACATGAATTGGTGTTGCAACTTTATATACGTGAAAGATGTGTCTCAATATGATCAATGTGCTATTCTTGATAACTTGAAAGGGTGCGAAGAATATGAATCATGTATTGAAATGCTTAGACCTTAAATCAAGATTGAAGCTGTGTTTGTTGTGCCATCTATGTGAAGTCTTATCTATGCTTACAATTTAAATTGCTCTTGTGTGCACCTATTATCCTAAATTGCAAAGCTAACATTGATATTGGGAATGATGTGAAATGTGCCCCAGTGCCAAAAATGATGTGATTGTTGTGGCCCCGAGTAACTATGAAATGATATATGTGAAACAAAGATGGAAACGAGATGAGTAATGAGAAGGGAACAACGCCTTGGTAAGGCGGCCTAGCCGATCGGGCCGAGATCAGATGCCATGCCACACACATGGTGGTATTGTGATGATATTGAATTCCGAAAAAAGGGAAAATGAGATTATGATTGAAGTACACGTCTCAAATGAGGCAACCTAGCCAATCGGGTCGAGATCGGACTCCGCTCAAGATAGCGGTGGTATTGTGAACAATGATGAACAGTGTGAAATTCCTCAAAGTAAAAGCTATGGAAAAATAATGTGAAAATTGTATGATTCCTTTATTTGAAAAAATGTGGTGATCGTCTAAAGTTTTTGAGTTATACTTGTGATTTCCTTATTATTGTATGAAAGTTCTTTCTAACTAGATGGTGTTTAGTTATACATACTAGTACTATTCCATGGTACTAACGTCCCTTTTGCCGGGGGTGCTATATTTTAAATGAATGTAGGTGGCTCCATAGAAGACAGTGTCGATTGCGTGTAGCGGAGCGTCCTCCTCTCAAAGTATTGGTGAGCCCTTTCTCCTTGAAGGGGTTATGTTGTACATCTTTTTTTGTAGACTTCCACTTTTGAGGTATAGCCGGGGACTTGTTGCCGGCGTTGTCACAATTTGTCTTTTGTATCCATAGAGGCTCCGTAGACGTTTATGTGGGTTATGTATGGTTGTTGGATGGGTTAATGAATTGTGTAACTCTATACTCTAGTTCTTCTAAACTATAACTATATGAAATCTTGGAAACTGTTACACCCCAAGTTTTCATACGTGAGAGTACGTCGTAAGTCATTGATGTAAGCTCAGAAATGATATTATATTTGGAAGCAAATAAAGTAAGTTAATCATGTTACCTTGGAGGCTACAAATATTTAAGCATGAATAACAAGTACCAAGAGGGTTGGAAATCTTAGAAGCTAAACCAATTGAAGAAAAAAAGTTTCGTCGAAAGTCGACAAGTTTGGAATGTTATAACATGTACTTTGGGTTGAGACGAGGGTTATTAACATGATAAGGAGGTTATTATATGAGTTATTTTAGTCGTATGATATTCATTTTCTACATTTTGAAGGCAAGCAAGTTGTGGAACAAGAGTTGGCAAAGGTCATCACAAGTTACATTCAAAATTTGCTGAAGTTTAGGTCAAATGTATCTGATCATTTCTCCAAATATTCTTGGAATCATGGGGTTTTCGACCTACCAAATTAAAGATCTACGAGTCTAGTTTCTAACGCATTAAACCGTTCATCAATACGACATCGGAGAAGAGATATATTCATGTTTTTGCGAGACTGCGCAAGCAGCTCCCAATGGGACCCACTTAGGCGGTGGTCGACCTATTTCACTTTATAAACGATTTGGACGCCTATTTTCCACTTATTTTCAACTCACTTCGTCTCCAAACTTCTCCTAACCCTTCTAAACAGATTCCACAAGGGTTTGAAGTGATTCCAAAGTGATTACACCATATTTCAACATCAAAACCTAGTTCTAGTGAAGAACAACACCTCTTTGAGGTTGTGTTGTCATTGAGGATTGTTGTGGGCTGTATTGGATGAAATTCCAAGTTGTTGCTGCTGTATAAGGTGAGTATAACAGCCTACCAATTGTGCTTAATCTTGCTTGTATGTTGGTTAAGTTGTTAGGATGATAAACTACAAGACAATACTTGGATTAGCTTAAGTCACTTCTATGGTGTTGTATTGCCATTGAGGGTTGTTGTAAGCTGAATATAACTTGGATTTCGACTTGAAGTTACTGTAGGAGGTAGGTATATTGTGTTCTTGCATGTGCCTAAGGTTATATTGATGTTGATTAAGTTAAATGGATGGAGTAGACATGAACTAGTGAATAAAGTTACTGAAGATAGTTGGAGTTGTGAATTGTTTTCTTTGTTATAAATATATGGTATAAAGATGGAATCATTGATTAATGACTTCATTATCATGTTAATGATACTTGTAAGTTAATATAAGAAGTCTATAAGGGGTATATGGGTTATACAGATTCCAATTGGAGCTTGCCGCTAGTCGTGAAGTAGTTGTGACTTGTTGTTGTTATATGGTGTCTTGTTATCGACATTTATATGTTGATGGACTCTCTGGTTGTTGTTGTTGATATATGGTATTGGTTGAGGCCCTTGTTACAAGGGAGATGCTGCCCAAATTTACGTAAACGAGCTACTAGCTTAAGTTATAGACTTAGCCTTTGCTCAGCACTGATTTTGAATCTCCTTATACTATGATAGATTGAGTTGACTTGTTTGAAGAGCTGCTCGGAAGGCATTAAGGACTCAACGGGCTTAAGGTATGTCAAGGCACTTTCTTCTTTCTTTTGGCATGATCTAAAGTGAAATGAATGCGCTATTTCATAATGGATCTACTCCTAGCAACTAAGGATGTCCATGTTGTTCTTTCCTAATAAAAGTATTCTAAGCAACTGTGTATGATCCTTGAATCCTACTGAGGTTCATATTAAGGGTATGGATGTCCATAATGTTCTTAAGTCACTCCAAAAGGTTTAGACCGTGATTCCATGAGTCTAGCATGCATTATATATAGTATCTGTTTTACTCTACCGAGCCGCGCTACAGTCGGCCGGGTATGGCACCTATTGTGCAACCACTGATCAGTTGGGTTTACCGAGCTCCACGTGGCCGGGTATGATTCTACCGAGCCTTATGATGGCCGGGTATGTTTTTACCGAATCCTCTTTGAGGTCGGGTACGATATGACGATGATGATGCCCACAGAGGCGTATGTTTTTAAAAGTTTATGTATATATATGTATTATGCATTTCATGTCAGTAGCCCCCAGAGGCACTCAGATGGTACAGGTTGTATCTCCTCTATCTCTCTTTACATTACTGTTCTGGTTTATGCTTTCCTGCCTTACATACTCGGTACTTTATTCGTACTGACATCCCTTTTTCCTGGGGATGCTGCGTTTCATGCCCGCAGGTCCCGATAGACAGGTTGACATTCCTCTTAGTAGGCTATCAGCTCAGCGAAGGTGTTGGTGCACTCCACTTGCTCCGGAGGTACCTATTTGGTCAGTATGCTTTGGATATGTATTGATTGGTATGGCGGGGCCCTGTCCCGACCTTTATGATTTTATGTACTCTTAGAGGCTTGTAGACAGATGTCAGGTGTATGGATATTTGTATGGCCTTGTCGGCCTATGTTTTGAGTTTACAAATGGTCATGTCGGCCTTATAGGCCCGTACGTCAGATGTATAAGTTTGTATATCATATTGGGTCATCATATGTTGAGTATTACCTTATGTTTTATTCTTGTTATCTCATGACGGGTTTTATAGCTCATTTACCCATGATAGTATGATAAGAAAGATATGTTACGTTGTTACTCGGTTGAGTAAGGCACCGGGTGCCCGTCGCGGCCCTTCGGTTTGGGTTGTGACGAAAGTGGTATCAGAGCAGTTCTGTCCTAGAGAGTCTACAAGCCGTGTCTAGTAGAGTCTTGTTTATGGGTATGTTGTGCACCACACTTATAAGAAGGAGGCTACAGGGCATTTAGGACTGTCACTCTTTCTTCTTATTCTAGATCGTGTGGTAGAGCTCAGTTGTAAGAATTCATACTCCTAAATTCAACTTTAGTCGTAATACAACAATACCTACATCCACAAAGACAGTTGGTAGGAGATTGAATGTGGCTTTGGAAGAGCTGAATTAGAGGAACTCGATTTTGCATCATGCTTATGATGAGTAAATGTAAGGTCTTCAGCAAATCATATGTGTACTAAGATATGTGAGCTTCTTGATAAGGAGCCCCAAGGCATGAATATCTATCCATCCATATGGTAAAGAGGGATGAGAGAATCAGGAGATGGATACAAGTTTGAATAAGTAAAAGAAGCAACTTTAAAAAGAGTACAAGGTACCCAGCTAATGAAGATTATCAGTATTTGCAATTCAAGCAGAGAAATATAAGCATTCAACAGTAACAGAGGTATGTACAATTGGCCACACCCATCTCAGTTATGCCCTATGTGAGTTGACAGATATAGTTTAAGAGAAGAAGGGGATAGAATGATCCAATGACGGTTAGAGTAACCCAAAATGATAGATGGATTATTATCATTAGCTAACGTTTCCGAAGGATATTGCAAATGTGGTAATAGTTCTCCTTGTGAGACACCCCGATGGTGCAATATAGTATATCTAGATATGAATACTAGAATGTCTGGAAAAATTTAGAAGATTGGCACTGGAATCATAGAAGGGATAAATATTTACCTTTGTATGGCTCTCGTTCCTAGTAAAGAGAGAATGCTAGGTGACCTGAAGAGCCATTGAGATGAAGCAAGGGGAGCTAAAAGTGAAAGAGTGTTTTGTTGAAGTTATCATAATAAAGTGAGACAGAAATATTAGCCGGAGAATAAGAAGAGAGTAATTGAAGTATTATGAGTAAGATGTGATAAATGATGATAACGGTAAATCAAAATATGACAGAATGACAGAGTCTATAGTCAAGTGAAGGAAAAAGACAAGAGGTGACAGGCCTTGAGACAATAAAAGAGTATAGGCCAAAGGCTATATCCTCATTCGAGAATTGAGTTGGTGACTCGAACGTGATTACCAGAAGGAAAAATTAGACCCCCGTAGTAATAGAATTTAGTATGGGATAGTAAATAAATAAAAAAAAATCGAACATGAATTAAGGGATCGAAGGAATTGGTAATAGTCGGTATTGTGAGAATTTTAGAGACCGTGTTTCAACAATAATAGAATAGACAAAAGGCGAATAACCTTTAAAGGCCATTTAGGAAGTCAATTACCTAAAGCAAGCACTCTGAGCAGAGTTAATCTTGAGGGACTAAGTGTGCCAGTTACAGTAGGTGTCACCTTCGTACGTAAGAAATTTAGTTATCCCTGGTACAGAAGGTTACCATAAGGCGATTAAGGTTCATTGATAATGTGAAAAGACGCCAAAGATGAAGAGGTAAAACAACTATAGGTAGATCGTCGTATTACTAAGTCTTAGTACTCCCCTAAAGGGAAGAATATGGTGTGATATGGTATTAAGTCAGAGTTAAGCGGTTCGGTTAACTATGGAATGGTAAAGGAAAAATGTGGTAAAAAGGAGAAAGGGATGATGTTTCATTTATTCAGTTCCTGCAGATATGTT
>NW_017674494.1:72977-94450 GCF_001879085.1 Nicotiana attenuata
ATTTGTTATTCTTAAGATGAATAATAATGAGTAAGCACTAAAGGACTTAGATTTATACACATAGGATAAGCAGCGAGAGAGTAACCTGGAGTTGGATAGCAAACCTTGGTAATAATAAACCGAAGTAAGTTTTATGGTATAGTATAACCTACCTAGATGTAGTAAATCCATAAGGATAGATATACAAGGATATGAAACAAGATATAGCAATAGTCTTATGTTCGATAAAGTACGAAGCGAAAGACATCAATACACCTATAGAAGCCTAGAGGGACAGCTTGTCATAATTCTGTATATGTTCATAAAGTGAGGCTTAGAGATTGGCTAAAAGATGGAGGAAAAAGGGAAGAAGAGTTGCTAGGCGCTCATAAAAGAACACAGTCGTACATACTGCATGACATAAGGTGGCAAATGTTACGATGTTGGAAGAATTCCGACCACATGTCATGGCGTGACAAAGAGGCCTAAAAGGGGGGAATGCCCAAGCGTTTAGATTTATTCACAAAATAGTTGCTTAGATGGAAAGATGAGCATTAAAGTATTCATAAGAGCCATAGTTTATGAAACTGATAAGCGCATCAGTCAACATTCGAGGACGAATGTTCCAAAGGGGGGAATAATGTTACACCCCAAGTTTTCATACGTGAGAGTACGTCATAAGTCATTGATGTAAGCTCGGAAATGAGATTATATTTGGAAGAAAATAAAGTAAGTTAATCATGTTACCTTGGAGGCTACAAATATTTAAGCATGAATAACAAGTACCAAGAGGGTTGGAAATCTTAGAAGCTAAACCAATTGAAGAAAATAAGTTTCGTCGAAAGTCGACAAGTTTGGAATGTTATAACATATACTTTGGGGTGAGACTAGGGTTCTTAACATGATAAGAAGGTTATTCTATGAGTTATTTTAGTCGTATGATATTCATATTTTACATTTTGAAGGCAAGCAAGTTGTGGAACAAGAGTTGGCAAAGGTTATCACAAGTTACATTCAAAATTTGCTGAAATTTAGGTCAAATGTATCTGATTAATTCTCCAAATATTCTTGGAATCATGGGGTGTTCCACCTACCAAATTGAAGATCTACCAGTCTAGTTTCTAACGCATTAAACCATTAATCAATACGACATCGGAGTAGAGAGATATTCGCATTTTCGCGAGACCGCGCAAGCAGCTTCCAATGGGACCCACTTAGGCGGTGGTCGACCTACTTCACTTTATAAACAATTTGGACGCCTATTTTCCACTTATTTTCAACTCACTTCGTCTCCAAACTTCTCCTAACCCTTCTAAACAGATTCCACAAGGATTTGAAGTGATTCCAAAGTGATTACACCATATTTCAACATCAAAACCTAGTTCTAGTGAAGAACATCACCTCTTTGAGGTTGTGTTGTCATTGAGAATTGTTGTGGGCTGTATTTGGATGAAATTCCAAGTTGTTGCTGCTGTCTAAGGTTAGTATAACAGCCTACTAATTGTGCGTAAGCTTGCTTGTTTGTTGGTTAAGTTGTTAGGATGATAAACTACAAGATAATACTTGGATTAGCTTAAGTCACTTCTATGGTGTTGTATTGCCATTGAGGGTTGTTGTAAGCTGAATATAAATTGGATTTCGACTTGAAGTTACTGTAGGAGGTAGGTATATTGTGTTCTTGCATGTGCCTAAGGTTATATTGATGTTGATTAAGTTAAATGGATGGAGTAGACATGAACTAGTGAATAAAGTTACTAATTGAAGATAGTTGGAGTTGTGAATTGTTTCCTTTATTATAAATATATGGTATAAAGATGGAATCATTGATGAATGACTTCATTATCATGTTAATGATACTTTTAAGTTAATATAAGAAGTCTATAAGGGGTATATGGGTTATACGGATTCCAATTGGAGCTTGCCGCTAGTCGTGAAGTAGTTGTGACTTGTTGTTGTTATATGGTGCCTTGTTATCGACATTTATATGTTGATGGATTTCTCTGGTTGTTGTTGTTGATATATGGTATTGGTGGAGGCCCTTGTTACAAGGGAGATGCTTCCCAAATTTACGTAAACGAGCTACTAGCTTAAGTTATAGACTTAGCCTTTGCTCAGCACTAATTTTGAATCTCCTTATACTATGATAGATTGAGTTGACTTGTTTGAAGAGTTGCTTGGAAGGGATTAAGGACTCAACGGGTTTAAGGTATGTCAAGGCACTTTCTTCTTTCTTTTGGCATGATCTAAAGTGAAATGAATGCACTATTTAATAATGGATCTACTTCTAGCAACTAAGGTTGTCCATGTTGTTCTTTTCTTATAAAAGTATTCTAAGCAAGCGTGTATGATCCTTGAACCCTACTGAGGTTCATATTGAGGGTATGGATGTCCATAATGTTCTTAGGTTACTACAAAAAGTTTAGACCGTGATTCCATGAGTCTACCATGCATTATATATAGTATCTATTTTACTCTACCGAGCCACGCTATAGTCGGCCGGGTACGGCACCTATTGTGCAACCACTGATCAATTGGGTTTACCGAGCTCCACGTGGCCGGGTATGATTCTACCGAGCCTTATGATGGCCGGGTACGTTTTTACCGAGTCCTCTTTGACGCCGGGTACGATATGACGATGATGATGCCCACAGAGGCGTATATTTTTAAAAGTTTATGTATATACATGTATTATGCATTTCATGTCAGTAGCCCCAGAGGCACTCAGATGTTACAGGTTGTATCTCCTCTATCTCTCTTTACATTACTGTTCTGGTTTATGCTTTCCTGCCTTACATACTCGGTACTTTATTCGTACTGACGTCCCTTTTGCCTGGGGACGCTGCGTTTCATGCCCGCAGGTCCCGATAGACAGGTTGACATTCCTCTTAGTAGGCTATCAGCTCAGCGAAGGTGTTGGTGCACTCCACTTGCTCCGGAGTTGCCTATTTGGTCAGTATGCTTTGGATATGTATTAATTGGTATGGCGTGGCCCTGTCCCGACCTTTATGATTTTATGTACTCTTAGAGGCTTGTAGACAGATGTCAGGTGTATGGATACTTGTATGGCCTTGTCGGCCTATGTTTTGAGTTTACAAATGGTCATGTCGGCCTTATAGGCCCGTACGTCAGATGTATAAGTTTGTGTATCATGTTGGGTCATCATATGTTGAGTATTCCCGTATATTTTATTCTTGTTATCTCATGACGGGTTTTCTAGCTCATTTACCCATGATAGTATGATAAGAAAGATATGTTACATTGGTACTCAGTTGAGCAAGGCACCGGGTGCCCGTCGCGGCCCTTCGGTTTGGGTCGTGACAGAAACTTAGCCATGATTTAAGATTTGTGATATAACAATGAACTAACAATGTTGAATGTTCGATTTTGCTATTGTCTAAATAAACGAAAGCATGGCTTCCTTAATCGTATTGAGTGGGGTAGAAAGTGTTAATAAGGCTTGCTTAGTTGGTTCACTCGATTGAGCGCCTGTCGCGCCTCCCGAGGTTGGGGCGTGACAATGGCTCAGACCCGTCTCTCAAGTTAAAGCAACTAGCACAGTCATTATATAATCCAAACACTAAGAAGTAACAACAGGAGTCGATAAAAAAGCCCAAGCGTCAAAAGGAAGTCACACATATTCTCAAGGCATATAATCACAATAATCAAGAAGAAGGTACTCCGCACAAATGCTCCACCTCTAAGCCCTAACATAAAACATGTCAAAAATCATAGATACTCATGTTCTTCCCATTCCATTATCAGTTGAAAAAAAATTCTTTTTGTATTTTTCTTTACACTTTAAACCCTCAAGAAAACTGTCTAGGAAGTCCATCATCGAGAAAAGTCCAAAACTTTTTTCTAAAAATTTCACCTACAAAAAAACTACTACCTGGTTCAAAGAGTCATCGCTTGGAAAAAAACCGTGGCCATAAGAAAAACCAAGAGGGATTATTTCTACCTAATTATTTTTTTATTTTTGATTTGTTTTTCAACATACATAAAATAATACAACTAAAATAGCATAGGAAATAACCCAAACAGTATCTTCAACCCATACTTAAAATTTTGCATTGTCCCCAATGCACACCCATAAATACAAGAAGGTAAAAGAAACTCTGCCAAAGGCCGAAGCATTATCAGCTCATGGGGTACTCAGACTTCTCCCAGACTTATTTCTTTGTGCGGGCACCCCACACTTAGTTCTAACCATCTCGCTTGCTTTTGCTTCTTTCCATTGGCTTTGCTTCCTTCCATTGGCTTTGCTTCCTCTGCTCCTAAAAAATAAAAAATCATACTGCAAAAATAATAAAATAAAAAAAATAAGAAAAAATTGTAAAGTCGGGTTGCCTCCCAACAAGCGCTTGATTTAATGTTGCGGCACGACGTGAATCACTTTCTACCTCCACCTCGAGTTTATGAATTGAACGCCAAGTTTTGATTCAAGTTTTCTACTATGCTATAGGGATGGTGGAACAAATCTAAATGGCCTAAGAAAATAATATAGTATTATGTACTTCTTGGCCTTTAGATGAGGTGTGTACTCCTGACTTTCTGGCAAGAAGAATTCCAGACTATAGGCACCTTGTTTCTCACTCCTTGACCCCTCAATTGGCTCGAATGACTCTATTTCCATATCCTCATCCAAAAACATTGTGGAAAAATGCTTGGAAGGAGGACCAATGCGCTCAAATATATGAACTTCAGGACTGTCAACATCCTCAACACCATTGACACTAGAGTCAACTAGATATGTACTCTCAATGGCCTTGGTGGAATCTAGTATCACTTCTACAACACCGACATCCTCAAATTCTAGTTGGATAGATTGTTGGTGTTCTACTCTGACCTCCTCCATTTTCACCTCAATTTAACATCTAATTCATTCTTTTTTTTGTTACTATCCATAATATTAGCTTGTTGAGCATTAAATGCTTCAACTAGTTGACTCGCTTGAGCCTCCAAGTTGCGAATAGTAGTCCCTTTCCTTTGTATGTGCAGTTGTTTCTAATTATTTTGTTCCCCAAGGCACCTTAACATACCCTTGATCTCTTTCAAGTCATCATCACTGGATTCTTTGTTCCTATTAACTTCATAGCAAAAGGTAGAACTATCATAGTAAGTGGTTAGGGGAGGATAAGAAATATAAGTACATCCATGAAAGTGACCATCTTGACCACCACAGATATCACACACATTCCCCACATAAGATTGAGCTGGTTCACGTAACTCTCTCTCAGGAATATTTTGATAATTTTGTCACGGGTGGTTTCCTTCACGATATGTATAAGGATCAAAAGTAGAATTACCAACACCTAAACTCCCGTAATTCCAAGATGTCATGTTTCTTAAATCAATAATAAAAATAAAAATAAAATAAAAGTTAAAACTTGATACTAGCAATACTTATAGCTACAACTACACTGTTAATTCCATGGCAACGACACTAAAATTTGATCACGCCCAACTCTAGTCCTAAAAAGGTTAAGCGGTCGCTGCAAATATAATACGGTCTAAAAGTCCGAAGTCAAATCCCACAGAGAACTAAGGTTTCGCTATAACTGTTCAATATCACCAAGAGGGCAAGCTCGAATAACTTCCAAGTTACTTAAACTAATTAACTAATGATTATAAAAAAGAAATAGAAATTATCAACTAACGAAACTAAGGGTTTGAGACAAAATTAAGGAGGTCTAGAGTTATGATTTTCCCATTTGTTGGAATCCTTCGTGATATGTCTTCTATAATTTGGCCTAATTATTCTCTACTGATCATGAGTATTCGACTTATCTTAATTCTATCTCGAGCAATTACAATAATGTACTTGTCATATTCTCTCAAATTACGCTAGCTCGCACTTTTTCATCACTGTCTAGGATCACGTTAAAGCTTCGTTATCTCTAATCCCGCTTTTAAAACCATCGTATTGATCTCTCATATATCTTAGGAGTGACGTTCAACAACCACCTAAATATGCATCCTTTCTCAAGTAATACATAATAAATAGGCACAGTCAATCGATGGGCATTCAATCAACTAAAATAAGCACATAGTTTAACAAGTAGATAAAACCAAAGGTTAAATCATACTAACACATAACAAGAAGTCATCCTCCAAGAGCTCCAAGAGGTTCCACCAACACTCCACATAATAAATTAGCTACTCATAATAGTATGTAAAACTACAATACTAAAAGCCATAACCAATAATGATAAATAAGAAGAAGAAAGAAAAAACTCGTGGTTGAATCTTCCTCCTTGGTCCTAGCGTATTCTTGCCTCCTTGGGTGTTGTCTTATCCTAAAGTAGTGTCTCCCTTGTAAAAGGACGTTTTATGATGTATTTATATCAATTAAGGTTGATGTGGGGCGTCCTTGATCTCTCCTAATTCGAAAAGGACACGCTAAGTCGCGTGCTAGAGTTGGTGCAATGCGCGATTTCTAGCACGCTCCCAGCTATTTTTTCTTCTTCTTTGTTCTTTCACGTTCCAGGTCCAGCGCCAATCTCCATACTTCCCTATTTTTTGTTCATCTCCTATGCCATTTCGCACCTACTTTCATGCAATGCACCAATTGTGGCACGCTCCCAGGTCTTGCATTTCTACTCTTTTTGCATCAAATCATCTAATTCTTGCCAACTTCCATCCAAATTCATTCCTACACACAATTATCATCTTATGAGCATATTATATATTTATAAACATGTAATATCCCGCAAATCACATAAGAAATAATATGCAAACATAAAAACATGCCTTTTTCATCATTTATCAATGGTGAATCTCGGCTCCCAAAACTCAAACAAATTATTTAACTGTCTAAAAGTTATCTCCACCGATGAACCAACAGTATAAAGTATAAAATTAAAGAGAAGGCCGTTGACGAATGCAAGACTTCCAGTGTTTGAATTCTCATATTTAGCATTCGAATGCTGGAGGGGGGATGTAATATATGTTACGGCACCAAGAGTGCCATGCAGTATGAGTACTGTCAGAGTCGGGATCAATATTTTATCAAGATCGAGGACTGCATGATCATCCCCGTAGGAATAAGTTGTACAACTTAGCCACATATATTGGCAAATTTATTTTCTTAAGCAAATGAATGTTTATGTAAATGTACTTTTAGAGACAGACGGAATAAATCAAAATCCTTTTATTCTTATCTTATTTCTTGTCCAAATGATAAGTTGATTTATTTTATCATTTAACAAAAACTTCAAATGCTTATGCCATAATGAACAAGAGACGTCCTCTTCAACAGCACCGTAAACATAAGGGACCTCTTTTATAGGTAGATTCCGGAAGTATTTACGCCCAAAATCAAAAGTTATTGGATGCAAAAATATAGTTGAAGCTTTATCAATTTGACGTAAAGAGAATATTTTTGCACAACACTTAACCAAAAACTTCTTTTATTTATTAAAGTGCCAAACTTAGTAAAAAGTTTTGGCATAATTACAAAAGAAGAAAGAAACAATTCATACATAATTCTTTGTTGGCAGAACCCGAAGGGAGAGAAGGGTCTTCATTTCCCTAGGTGGAAAAAGGTGGTTCCACTTTCGGTTTGGGGCCTTCATCCTCTTCGGACTCCCCTTCGGTTCTCGAATACTCAAAATTAGTATTCGAGGAGTTAGCTGCAGCAGGTCGAGCAGGAAGGTTCTCGCGAGTAGTTAACTCCAGTTCCCGGGCCTGGGCAATGTAGTCATCAATATTGGCAATGCCTTCTTTGGCCTCTATCAAAGTCTTCCTCTTTATTTTATTTTTTTTAGCAAAATCCACTGTGCAGTTTGCCTGGGGCTAGTTTTTATATATATCTAAAACAGAAAACAAAATACAGTGTCAGGAGGTCTTAAACGATGAAAGAAATAGACTTTGGCATCTACATAGCTCCTATTACCAATATCGAGCAATGCACTCAATACTAATATTACATTATGTAAACTACTAATATAGAACAAATGATATATAAAAACTAGCCATGATATGTTTTCCCTCGTAAGTGATTTAGCAATCGTAACTTTGTTGTTTCTTTGATCATCTTCCCAATGGTGTATGAGTTGTGAGTGTGGATTATCAATTTCACTTGCTGCATTCTTCAATTTGTGCATCAACAATTGTGCTTTTCTCCCACGATCAACCACTGCCTTTCCAGTATGTATTTTGTGCAGAATTATACCGCATGCTCCTTCTTTTTATCATTCCATTACCATGTGACTTGTGCTTGTTCTTGAACCAAGTACTCCAAAAAATCATATGCTTTATGTATCCATCTTGAAACGCTGCCCAGATTTCGCAGCAAAGACAAAAACTGGGCAGCCCACTGTTGTATTCACCCTTTTTGTTCTTGCATTCCTGTGATCTCCAGCTACACTGTTTGAAACCCAATGTATTGAGCCCTTGTTTTGTTATAGGACTACTATAATGCATTGATATTACATCCCACAGTGCACTCATTCCTCCTAGATTTGCCCACAAAAAGCCCACTCTATACTTGGTCCAAAATCCGGGTACATTGCTCCTCTTTACCATACTTGTGCCTATCATGTGTACTCCTTCTAGGGAATGAGCATTAAATGCTAATAACACCCATAGAAATTGTACCAAATAATAGGGTATGTCACAGTAAAGTTCCTTGCATAAAGAGAACAGTGTTTGAAAACACGACCACCATATTCCACTCCCTAAGGAGCTGAACATGATGATCTGCAGCAACATAATGTTCTGCAACAAAAATTGCCTGGCTCCCTGAATAACTTGTTGTGAAATTGGAGAGAGTTGAGTCCCTCCATCCATTGAATTTTTCCCACGTACACCACATGACTTCAGAGCTGCAACAACTATGCCTATATGTTACAACACATTGTGACTGTTCTTTTCTGAAGTTGTAGATGTGACTAGCATTGTGATTTTCATTCTGTGTAGCTGAGGTGTTGTCCTGCAATGTACTGCACTCATCCACCACCTCTGAACCTCTTGATTTGGTTTGATTAGCACCCCTGAGGTTCCCAGCACTTCTGAGCAGAAGATTACTCCTCCTTGCCTCTATGCATTTACCTACTCTTAATGTCCTTCCAGTGAAATGAGTGCCAAGCACTAATACCACCAACTGAAATTCCATTAAAGAGTAGTGCATAGATGGTGAAAAACTTGCAAAAAAACAAACAGAATTAGTAAAAAATATCCCTATACTCTCCTCCAAAAGGATTTGAGTATAGTGATCAACTGAATATCCTCCTGAACTCTCCTTCTCCTTTGGTGATCCTCCTCCTCCAATTTCTAGTTCCTTGCAACTGTAACTCTTAAGTAGGGACATTGTAATCTGAAGTTGCATTCCTTCATTCTCCTTATCTTCTTGCAACTTTCACTCTTAAATAGGGACATTGTAGTTTATCACTATTAATAATCCTCCTCCCTTTCATATCCAATTCCCAGAAAGAGTGACACTCCAATGGGCCTATTTCTAGAGCATAGTTAACTATATGATCTGCTAATTGATTACCTTCCCTCAATGTGTGTGACAGCTTCAGATTGCACCTCTCCATTAACTCCTTTATTTCCTCCAGATCTGCTGCAACTGACCATGGTACAGACCACTCACCTTGTAGCACCTTTGTAACCATCATCGAGTCTGTATGTAGGTCAATAAGAATATAATCTTTGCCCACACAATATTTCATAGCTTCTAATATGGCCCTCACTTCAGCTTCTGTATTCCTTCCCTCTTGTATCTCTTTTCCACATGCATGAACAAGGTCTCCTTCCTCATTTCTTAGAACATAACCAAATGAACTCCTTCCTGGATTGCCTCTAGATGCACCATCTGTGTTCACTTTTATCCATCCTTGCTCAGGTAGTTCCCACAGTACTTCGGTATATTATAAAGTAGGAGTGTACTGTTCCATCATACTTACTAAGGGAATCTTCATGGTTCTGGAGTTTTGCTCCGAGTTTGTCAAATTTGGCCTAAGTTTTTCATTTTTAGCCTTCATCGCTTTGAGTCTGGAATCAAGCTCAACGTTGGTAGTTGAGTGAAGCTTGTTTTGCTCCATGACTCTCTTAAGCCACTCTCCCATTTTGGCCCTCCTCTTCTATACAACATTGGCCTCCTCGGTTTTGGAGCATAAATTGGCCTTCAAGTTGTTAACTTGTTCCTCGAAGGCGGACTCACGCTCTGCAGTGGCGGTTACACCATCATGAAATTCGACCCACTTAACCTCAGCATCTTTAAGGTCTTCATGCAATTGTGCAGCTTCTTATCTGTGGGCCATATTATCTAGCTCGGTTTGCTATAACCGAGCCTCAAGCTTGTTCATTTGTGCAGCTTTTTCCTCCAGCACAAGGAGGCGCTCGACAAGCTGGTTTCTTTCAGCCAAAAGTTGATCCCGCTTGGAAGAAAGTTCTTATTCATCCAGTATCAACCTTTGTAGGCCCTTAAAAGCAAACAGTTTGGCCTAAAAAAGGTTAGAATCAAGGTTATTGTTGCAAAATATAAACAGAAAAGAAGAAAAGAGGAAAGTAGAATGATACTAGCGCCGAACAATGCATACTATTATTTATTAGACACTCCCCAAAAAGGCAGTCCATCTTTCTCCAATCCTTCGCTGAAGCCAGCGGCTTCAGATAATTAGTAAGCTAGACCGGCTTGGAGAGGATATGTTGCTCTTTCAAAATCGAATGATTGACGCTTTTCCTTCCTCAAGGATTGATGTGATTATTCGAGTTAACAAAGAACTAACCGACCAGGATCAAGATCTTGAAACGAAAAAGTAGTTTTTGGTCCGGTTTGAAGAAATGGTGTATCTGAAGTTTTAGGACTCAGAATATGATGATTAAAAAATAAGGTGAAATATGACAACATAAACTATAATAAAGACTATTTACTTGTCCAAAACAAGTAAATATTGATGATGTACCGGTTCAATGAAAGTTATGATTCTATGATATCAAAAGAACGAATTTAGATCAAGAAACGTATTCTTGAAAGATCAAGAACTAAATAAGTTCCTAAAGTTACCGCATGGAATCAATTAACGTGATAAAGAAATACCACACGCAATTGAAAACAAGATAATATCTATCACCCCTTGCTTGGAACCAAAAACAAGGATAAAGAAGAAAAAATAAAGAAAAATACTCTATTGTAAAACTAGGGCAAGCCTAAAAAACGTGAATTCCCTACTACAAGGCAGGATAACCCTTTCTATAGTCCTAGAGTCTCTTCTTTGATGACTGCAATTCCTATTCTAATAAGGAAATAAAATAACTAAAGACAAGAAAAGTACAATTCCTATTCTAGAAGGAAAAGAAACTATAAGCCTACTAAAAGAAAAATTCTTTTCTAAAAGGAATAAAATAAATCATATTTTAAGAAGGAAAGAATCGTGACTTCTTGAAATCAATCTTGAGCTTCTTGGACTTCTGGAAAATAAATCCATATGTTTGGACTTCATCTCTAAAACATGATCTTTGCCACAATTAATAAAATTTAATATAGATTCTTCGTTTACTTCATTTTCCCCTGTTTGAGAAAGACTCATCCTCGAGTTTTAAGGCTCCACAAATGGATCAAGATTGCCAACTTCCATAATTTGATGGAACTCATATAAACCAGGCTCTAAGTTGCACTTTAACAAATTAATGCAACTTGATGTGACAACTTCCATGATTTGATCGAACTCATATTCACCCGGCTCTAAGTTACATTTAACAAATTGATATGATTCTACGAGTTAACAAAGAACCAACCGACCAGGATCAAGATCTTGAAACGAAAACGTAGTTTGTAGGCTGGTTTCAAGAAACAGTGTATCTCAAGTTTTAGGACTCGGAATATGATGATTCAAAAACGAGGTGAAAGATGACAATCTGAACTATAATAAAGGCTATTCACTCGTTCAAAACAAGTAAATATTGATGCTATACCGGTTCAAGGAAAGTTATGATTCTATGATATCAAAAGAACGAATTTAGATCAAGAAATGTGTTCTTGAATGATCAAGAACTAAACAAGTTCCTAAAGTCACCGCTTGAAATCAATTAACGTGATAAAGAAGCTCCACACGCAATTGAAAACGAGATAAAGAGTATCACCACCTTGCTTGGAACCAAAAACAAGGATAAAGAAGACAAAATATAGAAAACGACTCTATTGTAAAACTAGGGCAAGCCTAAAAAATATGAATTCCCTTCGACAAGGCAAGAGAACCCTTTGTATAGGCCTAGAGTCTCTTTTTTGATGACTACAATTCCTATTCTAATAAGGAAATAAAATAGCTAAAGACAAGGAAAGTAAAATCCTTATTCTACAAGGAAAAGAAACTAAATCCTACTAAAAGAAAAATCCTTATTCTAAAAGGAATAAAATAAATTATATTTTAAGAAGGAAAGAATCTTGAATTCTTGAAATCAATCTTGAGCTTCTTGGACTTCTTGCGCATCTTGAAAATAAGTCCATATGTTTGGGCTTGAGCTGTAAAACATGATCTTTGCCACAATTAATAAAATTTAACATAGATTCTTCATTTACATTATTCTCCCCTAGTTGAGAAAGACTCTTCCTCGAGTCCAAAGGCTCAACAAATGGCACAAGATTGACAACGTTCATGATTTGATTGAACTCATATTCACCATGCTCTAAGTTGCATTTTTCTAACCTATCAAAGAGCTTCATCGTGTTGTAACAAAGTTTAGCATGTGGCCGAACTAAATTCTGCTTTCTCAATAGTATCTTTCTACAAATATTTCTACAATGAATCCTCTTAAATCATTTTTTAAACAGAAACCCATAACCATATGTTATTTTCTTTTGATCATCAAGAATCCTGAAGTTCTCCATGTCAATGTGGTACTTATGGGATATGCCCAAAAAAGTCAATTTAGTACCATAAAACCCTTAGAAGAATCAAATTCAATTACCTTTGGATCAAGCTTGGAGATCAAAGTATATCTTCTTGAGAGTTCATCAGCAACAACGCTCTCATATTTAACTAGATCATAACCATAGATGGAATTTACGTTGANGCTACATTGGAAAGGATGAGGTTCCGTTGAGGCACAAATACTTGGTTGCCCCCAGAGTTGTAGCCGTGCACAGATTTCTAGACTCTTTGAAGATAGTCAGAACTGTCCATAACACAGATCTAGCAAATGGCTTTTGTACTCTGAGCTTCATATATCATCGATATGGCCATATCGGGGGGTTCAACAACCCAGAAAGTAAGATATGTAGCAAAGGAAACCGCCAGAAGTGGGAGGAGCATCGACGTTTCGCCTTCATGGTAGCTTTCCTGGGGCTTTTAGTATTTCCAAGGAAGGATGAGAACATTGACATAAAAATAGCTGGGGTCGTCAGCACGTTAATTACTCAAGCCAAAAGTACACTTGCACCTATGATATTGGCCGACATCTTCCGTGCTCTTACAGCCTGCAAGGCCGGGGAAGCTTTCTTCGAGGGGTGCAGTCTATTGTTACAAATGTGGATGATCGAGCATCTGTGTCATCGTCCTTAGTTTTTGAGCTACGGGTCTCCAGAAAAAACATGCATAGAAGAGTTTTACATAAGGATTAAAGGGGCCGAATTTCCAGAAGGAGTCACGGGTTGGACAACATATTTTCGGTCCCTCACTGCTAGCCAAATAGAGTGGACACTGGGATGGTTACCCGTTGATGAAATCGTATACATGCCGGCAGCCCGACCACATTTCCTTCTGATGGGGCTTAGAAGCATCCAGCCTTACGCCCCGTATCGAGTGTTGAGGCAGCTGGGGAGATGCCAGATAGTACCCAAGGATGATGATCTTAGTTTGCAAGTGGTTGAGATTGGCCCTGATGGCCAGTTTCCTGAAGCAATGGTCCGCCAAGTCTGGAGCGAATGTCAATATTTGATGGCAAACACTTGTGTTCGAGATCAAGCCAAAGGAGAAGTGTCGCCTGAGTACCAGGCTTGGTATAGAAGGGACGTTGCATTCGGAAGACCGGCCAAACGACCGCACATCCAGGAATTTGTTGAATCATCACGAGAACAGTGGGATTGGTTAACTAAAGAAAATGTGTATAGGGCCCGCATAGGAGCATTGGAAAAACAGGTCCAGGACCTCCGATTTGAGAATAGCTTGCAAGCCGCGGCTGATGAAGGTGAGAAAAAACACTTGGCCAAAGAGAATGAAGCCTTGCGAGCCCAAATCCAGAAAATGAAGTTAGAGGCCGATAATCCTGTCAGAAGTGCCAAAGATGCAAAGCTTATAGCAAATCTAAGGCAAAAGGTGAACGACTACAGTTTTGACCGCAACAAGGCAGAAAAGGAATTAGCTGGGGTCCGAAAACAATTGGCTAAAAATGCAGAAGAACGGGCCCGCATGGTTAAACAGTTAAAAGAAGAATATGATAGTGAGGTCACGAGATTAAAGAAAAAGGTTATTGCCACAGAAAACCGTATGATCAAACAGGCAAAAGAATTCAAAGTCGAAAGAGAACATTGTTACATGGCATTGGCACAGTTAGAAATGGACTTGCAACAACTCCGGGAACAAAGCCAGGCGGTTGAGCGGACTTTGGAGGCTAGGGCCCAACAGATAGGGCGGTTGCTTCAAGAGAAAGGAAGAATCCGAGAAAGAATCTTAACCGTTGCTCATTCCATTACTAGGAAATGTCATATGTGCAAGAACATGACCCGTACCACCTTCCCGGCATCAGTGATGACATTTGTGAAGCAGATAATGAACGACCTGGACAGACTTCAAGGGGAACTTGCATATAGGCCCGCGACGAGACCGAATGATGTCCCGCAGGCACCAGGAGCTTTAATGTATTCGTAATTGTCTTTGAGTCTGCACTCTTTCTTCTACTAAAAAAAAAAAAATTTTTTTTTGTCTTCCGAGTCTGTATTTCTTTTTGGAGTTAGGTCATTTGGGTTTGTATTTCTTTTTACCAGAGTCAGTGGATTGAGTCTGTATTTTTGTTTGAATTAGAATAGGGATGATGGAGTTTGTAGTTCTTAGAGTCTGTTAGTTGTTTTGAGTCTTTGTAATAGACGTATTTTCTATCAATAAAATTGAAAATCCCAAAAAAATATTTTGCTTCTACTTTACATTTATTCTGCAAGAACTACGCTCGGTCTGATTCACGCGGGGTCGTGATACGTAGGCAATCTCCATAGGATTCGACCATAACTAAAAGAAAAAGAAAAAAAAACGAGAAAAGAGAGGAAAAACCACAAAGGGCGAAAAGAACAGAAAAGAGCGGAAAAACAAAACTCAAGAAAGGAAGGAAATAGGAACGAGAGAGGACAAAGGCAAGAGTGAAGAAAAAAGAAGGAAAAAGAAGAAAAACAAAGGAAGAAAAGTTTGCAATTGGAAATAAGGAAAAGCCGGGATGACGCATGCGCCGATCAAAAGTTGTTACCAATATGTTAAATGCCCTAACGCTAACGTGATGGTTTCATTTTGTCATGTCATGCCCATACAGGTGGTTGGTTTGTGGTTTTAAAGGTAACTTTTCCCTGCAACACAGAGGCAAAAGGCAATGGCAGAGAACAACAGAACTGAGTTGCTTGATACCGATGTTCGACAACAGTTGGTGGAACGGGATAATGGTTTGGTTGAAGAGGTGCGGATGCTGAGACAACACATGACAAACATGTATCAAGCCTGGATGACGGGAAAGGCGCCACCCCCGCCACCACCAATTTTCCCGGACGCTACCCAAACTCCCAACACAATGCCGGATGATCCTCCATATTCTCCAGATACACCCGCTTATCACGCTCGCCCCAACTACCCTAGTAGCTCCATCGCTCATCCTTCAATCACTTCTCCCTAATATTGCCCTCCTGTCATATCCGTTACCCCAGACAACGAACATCCACCCAACGCACGTAATGCCCAATTTCACCCCTCAGAGGTTGCCCACAAGGTCCTTGATCCATACAAGAAGAGCTCCCAGGATGAGCAGACTCATGGTAGAAATGAAAGGGTTACGGGAAGAACAGGGCGAGAAGGGGTACTCAGGAAATTGACAAGCACAGAGCTGTCCTTAAGGGACAAGCGAAGAGTGGAAGGCCAGGGTAGCATGACTTGCAAAGGACCGATTGTGCCACATGACACCCGCCTGCCCGCAGGATTCAAAGTACCAGACTTTAACTTGTACGATGGGCGTGGAGATCCGGTAGCCCACCTGAGGACCTATTGCAACGAAATGAGGATTGTTGGAGAGAAAGATGACGTGATGATGGCATATTTCAGTAAAAGCCTAACTGGGGCAGCTTTGGATTGGCATGGTCGTCAAAATATCGATGGGTGGCTTACATTGGGCGACATGGCTCAAGACTTTGTCCGATACTTTCAACGCAAATCAAGTGTTACCCCGCCCGCACCTTGCTATCTAAGATGGAAAAGAGGTCGGAGGAAAGCTTTAATGAATTTGGGCTCAGATGGAGGGAGCAGGTTGCTCGAGTCAGTCCCCCGATCAGCGAAGAAGAAATGGTTAAGCTGTTTCTACAAGCCCAGGGACCCACCTACTACAGTCATTTGATTCCGGCCTTGGGTAAGCCTTTCAATGATGTGTTAAAAATGGGGGAGCTAGTGGAAGAAGGAATCAAGTCAGGCAAAATCGTGAGTCAAGCCAGTCAGAACGTACCAGTAAGTTTGGTTGGAAGAAAGAGGAACAGAAAGGACGATCCAATAGGCTTTCCTGATCAACACTTCCGGCCTCGACATCGTCCCTGTGGTTATCCTTGTGCATTAGATGACCGTCCTCGATGCTACTTCTCTCCACAGAAATCCCAAAGTCGCACATCACACTCTCAGTACCCAGCTCCTCAAAATGCCCATCTACCCCCGCGAGCTTCCCAAAAACACCCCGGCTCAGGTTTCCGGCCCAATCAGGCATTTAAGAATGAGAGGTTACGAAAGAAGAAAGACTTCACTCCGTTGGGAGAATCATACGCCAGTTTGTTTCAGCGGTTAAGGACACTGGACATGTTGAAGCCGATTCAGATAAAAGTGCCGAACCCTCCTCCAAAGAAGTTCGATCCTTCTCAACAGTGCGCATACTGCTCGGGTGCCTTGGGGCACAACATAGAGAAATGTTGGAATCTGAAGAATGCAATTCAAAAGCTTATTGATGCAGGCGACATCGTCGTGCAAAATCCAGATGCAACAAACACTGGCCAAGATCCATCTCCTGTGCACAATGAGACGCATATGGTGGGTATGATTGATCGTGAGAATGAGCCGGTAGAAGAAACCCAGAAGCAGTTTGCTCAGAACAACGTGATGAAGACTTGTGAAAATTCCAGCAATCTTGGTGTGAAATTCAGTGGCTAAGACGTCATGCTTGGTAATTGGAAAGACGCTCCATCTCTTGGAGTTTTGGTGGTTTATTTTGTTGTCATTTCTGTTGTCCGGGTTATTTCAGGGTTGTAATCCGGATATTGTCTTGTTACTCAAACCCTTCTATCCTTTCACTTTGTCTTGTTTGTCTCGTCGTAGTAGCTTGTGTAGTGCTGTTTAGGTTTGTTCAAGGGTTGTAACTCTAGTCTAGTTTGCTTGTTTCGTTGTTTAAAGCCTTTCACCGTCAGTCTAATGCAATTCTCTGTTTCCCGCCATTTCTAGTCATTTTATCTGGTTCCTTTCTCCTTTTGCAATTCTCTTCATGCTGGTTCTGGTGACATGACATGCACGCATAATTCTCAGCCTGGTTTTATAAGTCAGTTTGGTAATGAAGCAATAAAACAATGTTAAAGATGTAAGGACAGTCGAGGGATTTTGAAATCTCTTCAAGCCCAAATCAAGTGAAACTGGGGGGCAGATAGAACATAAATACTGTTAAAATGCATCATGCCGCATCGGTTTGAAGCCAAGGCAAGAGTGCCCCAGGTCTACAGGGACCGTTCGTGGTACCAAGATTGTTGTCCAATGGTGCTAGGTAATTGACAAATACAGAAGGCAAATATGTGAATATGGTTAGTAATTCTGGTGCAATCAAAAGATGTTGTGTGTTTTCCTCAGCTTGTTTAACTGCGCAGTTTGTACTTGGTATGTTTTGAAGATTGGAATGACGAAGGCATTTTTATTCTGCTATCCAAACACTTTGTCCTTTGTTACCCCTTTGAGCCTCGATTATTTTCTTGCATACCCCTCTTTCGGAATCATTAATCAGACTCGCAAGTTCGAATGGGGAAGTAAATGGAGAAACAAGAGAAAAACAGTGAAAAAGAAAAAGAAGAAAAAAAAAGAAAAGAAAGAAAACAAAAGAAGAGAAAAGAAAAGAAAAGCAAAAAGAAAAAAAAGGGAAAGAAAAGAAAAGAAGAGAAAAGAAAAGAAAAAGTAAAAAGAGAAAAGAGAAGAGAAGGAAAAGAAAAGAATGAAAAGAAAGGAAAAGAAAAGCGGAAGAAAGATCGCAACAATCAAAGTAGTCGCCTGAACTACGTTTGACTTGATCCCGAAAGGGTACGTAGGCAGCCTCTCTCTGAGGTTCAGTCACACCAAAACAAAAATCCAAAGTCCCCCAAGAAAGAAACTGGGGCAGAAGTTGTGGTTGCTGTGAGAAATCTGATTCCGAAAGTTGTAACTTTAAACCCATGATTGAATTGTTTTGAGCCTTTGATACCCTTTCTTTCTAACCCTATCCAAAAGCCCACATTACGGTCCAAAGAAAGACCTTCCGATCAGTCTTCAAGAAATGCCGAGGCAAGTGAGCAGAGGTGCATCATATCAGGGGCAACACTCCGGTCCAAACGAAGGAAATGAAGAATGAGAAAGTCTTGTTGATGAGAATCCTCACGGGTACCCCCAAGGTGATGAAAGCTGAGAGAGATCAAAATGAGAGAGTCTTATTGGTGAAAACCTTCACGGGCACCATAAGGCGACGGTGAGTTGAGAGAAAAATCAAAATGAGAGAGGCTTGATAGTGAAAACCCTTCGGGCACTACAAGTCGAATAAGGATTGTGAATCGGATCGGGCAAGCGGAGCATTGAAGCCCAGTTTCACGGCAAAAGGTACAACAAGAGCTGAACATCAGATTTGCTAAACAGAGTAGGCTGCAGGTGCATGTCAAGGTCGTTAGAGTCGGTATCCACATCTGATGGATTGCTATTCTGTAGGTTTCTTGTTAGGAATCGCCTCTCTCCATTACCCTTTACTCCAATCCTCCCACTTTGTTTTACTCCTTCGTCCTAGGTCGGTTGTTCAAAACAAGTGAGAAATGATATCAAAATCTGCCACCAAGCTTTCCAATTAAATAACACGGCACCTGGTGTGCACATAAAGGCGTCAAGCCAGGAGAAAACCGTAGGCACACTGAGTTGGCCACAATCAACATGCTTTGGGATTCGTGCGAAATACAAGGGTCTGATTTAGGAACAATGCAACAGATGAAAGATGAAGGGTTGGGTGAACAGCTCAGAGATATTTTCTGTGGTAAGATTGACAAAAGGTGGTTGAACAGTGACAAGCAGGGTCTTCAAGAGGAAATCAAAGTTATCAGGGCGAGTGAAGGAATAATAAATCTTGAGGCCAAAACCAGTGATTTAAATCAGGAAAGAACAACATGTGCGATGAGTTGGTAACAATCAATATGCTTGGGAGTCCATGTGAAACACAAAGGTTTGGCACATATCAATTTAGGAACCACGCAACAGACGGAGGGTGTTTTGGTGAACGGATCAGAAGTAGTCTCCGTGTCAAGGGTAGCAAAGAAAGTGGTTAGTCAATAAACAAGCAAGATCTTCGAGGGGGAATCAGTTATCGTGACAAGTGAAAGAACAATTAACTCAAGGCTAAAGCCAGTGGTCAAGAAAGAACATCATATACACAAAGCAGGGACAATAGACATGCTGCGGGATTCCTATGAGACATGAGGATTGGGGAGATGACCGTTCATGCAATGCAACAAATGGAGGATGATGGGCCACCTTCGAAGTTCAAGGCCACAAACCAACCACCACATTTTAAACTCACAAGTTTTCGTTGTTTGGAAACAGGAACAAAGCAGTGCAAGAAAGTTGGTTCAACAGTAAGGGAACAAGAAAGGAAAGAAAAGAAAAGGAACAAGAGGAGAACCGACAAAAGGGAAGTTTCTCAAATCATTGACCTTTGCCATTACTTTTCACAATGTTTCCTCCTAGGATAAAAGGCCTAGTCTGATGGAGTTTTATAGAGTCAAAATCTTAGTCTGATGAATCTTTCTCCTAAGATAACAAGTGGACCTAGTCTGATGAATTTTCTCCTAGGATCTAAATCTTAGTCTGACGAATTTTTCTCCTAAGATAACAAAAGTGGACCCAGTCTGATGAATCTTCTCCTAGAGTCAACATCTTAGTCTGATGAACCTTTCTCCTAAGATAACAAAATGAACCTAGTCTGATGAATTTTCTCCTAGGATCACATCTTAGTCTGACGATTTTTTTCCTAAGATAACTAAAATAGACCTAGTCTGATGAATCTTTCTACTAAGATAGGAAATCTTAGTCTGATGAATTGTTCTCCTAAGATTGAAGACCTAGTCTGGTGGGCTTTCTCCTAGGATCAAAATCTTAGTCTGATGAATCTGTCTCCTAAGATAGAAGGCCTAGTCTGATGAATTTGCTAGTCAAATGTCCTTGGTTTTACTCACAGGATCGTGCATTCCAATTAAGTCTTTTGTTTTACTCTTATCATTGCATCAATAGCTTAGGTGATCTATATTTTGCTAACAACTCCCAAATCTTCCTAGTGCAAACTGGGGCACAAATTTTCTTGGTTGTTTATTCTATTGCAGTCAGGCGCCCACCTGGAGAACAAGGGAATACTTTTCAAGCTTCAGCAATCAGGCGCCCACCTGGAGAACAAGGGAAGTACAATTCAAATTTTAGCTTTTAATTTTTAATATTTGATAACATGCTGTATCCAGTTACCAAACTGGGGCAGAAATTTTCTTTGTTGTTTATTTTGTTGCAGTCAGGCGCCCACCTGGAGAACAAGGGAATACTTTTCAAGTTCAGCAATCAGGAGCCCACCTGGAGAACAAGGGAATACTTTTCAAGCTTCAGCAATCAGGCGCCCACCTGGAGAACAAGGGAAGTACAATTCAAATTTTAGCTTTTAATTTTTAATATTTGATAACATGCTGTACCCAGTCACCAAACTGGGACAGAAATTTTCTTTGTTTGTTTATTTTGTTGCAGTCAGGAGCCCACCTGGAGAACAAGGGAATACTTTTCAAGTTTCAGCAGTCAGGCGCCGACCTGGAGAACAAGGGAAGTGTAATTCAATTTTAGCTTTTAACTTTTAATATTTGATAACATGTTGTACCCAGTTACCAAACTGGGGCAGAAAATTTTCTTTGTTTGTTTATTTTGTTGCAGTCAGGAGCCCACCTGGAGAACAAGGGAATACTTTTCAAGTTCAGCAATCAGGAGCCCACCTGGAGAACAAGGGAATACTTTTCAAGCTTCAGCAGTCAGGCGCCCACCTGGAGAACAAGGGAAGTGCAATTCAATTTTAGCTTTTAATTTTTAATA